>NC_083095.1:183024839-183269416 GCF_949774975.1 Lagenorhynchus albirostris
GGTTCTATTTTCATAGAACACGTTGCTAAAAAAAGTACACTGTTATTGCTGAAGAGAATTATATAACAATTTTATATAAACATGTATATGATTATTTAATTAAGATGTTAAAATTTTAATATTTTGGTTTTAAATACATATGTAAATATTTGCAATAGAGAGAAACAGAATTGGAAAAATATGGGCAGAGTGTCCTGGAGGATTGACTGAGAAAGAAAAAAAAAAAACTCAAAGCAAATAAGATGTGAGTCTTTGGCCAGCAAAGCAAAGAGAAGAGAGAATGATTAGGGTTTAGGGTAAGACAACTCACTCTCTTTCCTCAGTAAAATCAGTAGAAATTTAATGGTGCTGAATTGTGGATTTAAAAAAGCTGATTTAATGGCCTGAACTGAAAGAACGGGTCATGGATTCTTGGGAGATGGCAACAATAGCTGTTAGCAGATCAAAAATTCAGGAGATGAATTGATTGCAACAAAGAGGGCAATTCCATAGCAATGTGGGGCATTTCGACAAGGCCATTTTAAACAATCAGTTTTGACATCACTGTATGAAAATGACCCTATCAAGGTGTAAAGCCATATTTTAAAGCTATAACCCTGCCTCTTCACCTAGCCCAACCCGCCAAGACTATGGGGCCCTTTTATTCATTTTTTTGTATTGTTGCAACTATTGTTTTGTTCTTTTAGTTTAACTACATTTTATTCATTTTAAAGATACTTAAAACTATTTTTATTATTATTACCAATACTGAATTATATAACATAAGCATAATATATCAATAGTGTTTTAACTTATAATCAGAAAAGACAATAAAGATATATTTTGCAACCCAAACCCAGTAACGTACCACTGATGGTTTTTCAAATGGGTTATAACAAGTTAAGGCAATTTGTCCCTTTGGACAGAGGCTGAAAATATACCTGGTGGTATTAAAATGTGATGGTTGCTGTTGGATGGAAGATCTGCATAACTGAGTAAACCAATATTTTCCAAATGACCAATGCGTGATCACAAAAATCATTCATGATTAAAGAGCCACTGAAAGTGCAAGATAGGCAACTAAGCTTTAAAGAGATGAGAAGTTCATGGAGGTGGTTGCAGAGTCTGCATTTCAACTCCTTAAGAAGCTACTACTTGTTGGTTACACTGAGCGTCAAAGAAGAATTATCCAAATTATCCAAAAAATTATCCACAATTTTTTTTGGATAAAAATTATCCATAATTATCCAAAAAGGTGATTAAAATACTATTCTCTTTTCCATTAACAACAAAAAATATCTTTTTCAGAATTTATAGATTTTGAACACTTTTTTGAGATATAGTTCAAATACCATAAAATTCACCTTTTTAACATGTATAGTTCAGTGATTTAAGTATATTCAGAGGTACGTGCAACTGTTATCATAGTCAATTTTAGAAAATTTTCACTATCTCAAAAAGAGAACCCTTATCCTTCAGCTACCTTTCACCCATCCTTCATCCCCCCAGCTCGCCACAACTGCAAATCTAATTTTTCTCTCTATAGGTTTGCCCATTCTGGAAATTTCATATTAATTGAATCATATGATATGTGGTTTTTTGTAACTGGCTTCTTTCACTAAAACAATGTTTTCAAGATTCACCCACGTTATAGTATGTACCAGTACTTCATTACTTTTCACAGTCAAATGATGCTCCATTGTATGGATAGGCACATACGTTTTATCCATTCATCAGCTGAGGGACATTTGAATTGTTTCTACCTTTTGGCTGCAATGAACAATGCTGCTGTGAACATGAGTGTACAAGTTTCTTTGTGGACATACTTTTACTTCTCTTGGGTCTACATCTAGGAGTGAAATTGCTGGGTCATATGTTTACTCTAAGTTTAACCATCTAAGGAACTACCAGACTGTTTTCCAATGTGGCTTCACCACCTTAAATTCCCACCATCAGTGTATAAAGGACTTCTCCACATCCTTTACAACACTTGTTATTATTTGATGTTTTGATTATAGCTATCCTAGTGAGGATAAAATGGTATATCATTGCTGTTTTGATTTGCATTTACTTAATGATTAATGATGTTGAGCATTCTTTCATGTGCTTATTGGTCATTTGTATATCTTTAGGGGAAAAGTGTTCGGATACTTCGCCCATTTTTATGTGAGTTATTTGTCATTTCATTATTGAGTTGTAAGAGTTCTTATACATTTTAGATGTAAATCCCTTATCAGATATGTGATTTGCAAATATGTTCTCTCATTCCGAGGATTCTGTTTTCACTTTCTTCATAGTATTCTTTGAAGCACAAAATCATTTTCTTGATAGTATCCTTTGAAGCACAAAAATTTTAATTTTAATAAAGTCAAATTTGGCTATTTTCTTTCTTTTGTTGCTTATACTTTTTGGTGTCATAGAAAAGAATCTATTGTCAAATCTGTGGTCATGAAGATTTACTTCTTTGTTTTATTCTAAGAGTTTTATAGTTTTAGCTCTTACACTTAGGCTTCTGATCAATTTTGAGTTAATTTTGTATGTGAGATAAAGCTTCCAACTGCATTCTTTTCATGTGGCTATCCAGTTGTGTGTCACCATTTGTTGAAAAGACTATTCTTTCCACATTGAACGATTTGCACCCTTCTCAAAAATCAGTTCACCATAGATACATGGGTTTATTTCTGGACTCTCAATGCTATTCCATTGATCTCCATGTCTTTCCTTATGTCAGTACCACACTGTCTTCATTACTGCTCCTCTGTAGTAAATTTTTAAATTAAGATATGTAAATCTTCCAACTTTATTTTCTGTTTTCAGGATTCCTTTGCCTATTCTGAGTCACTTGCAATTCCACATGAATTTCACAGTCACCTTGTTAATTTTTACAAAGAAGCTAGGCTAGAATTCTGATAGGGATTGCATTGAATCTTTAGATCAATTTGAGAAATATTCCACCTTAAAATTAAATCTTCCTGGGCTTCCCTGGTGGCGCAGTGGTTGACAGTCCGCCTGCCGATGCAGGGGACACGGGTTCGTGCCCCGGTCCGGGAAGATTCCACATGCCGTGGAGCGGCTGGGCCCGTGAGCCATGGCCGCTGAGCCTGCGCTTCCAGAGCCTGTGCTCCACAACGGGAGAGGCCACAGCAGTGAGAGGCCCGCGTACCGCAACAACAACAACAACAACAACAACAACAACAACAAAATTAAATCTTCCAATCTATGAAGATGAATAATTTCCATTTATTTAGATCATTTAAAATTTCTTTCAACAATGTTTTGTAGTTTTCAGAGTCTGAGATTTGCACCTCATTGGTTACATTTATTCCTAAGTGTTTTATTCTTTTTATTCTATTGTAAATGGAATTGTTCTCTTGATTTCATTTTCAGATTGTTTATTGCAAGTGTATAGAAATACAACTGATTTTGTATACTGAGTGTATCTTGTGACCTTGCTGAATTCTAATAGTTTTAGTGGATTCCTTAGAATTGTGTCTATACAGGATCATGTCGCATGCAAATGGGAAGAGTTTACTTTTTTCTTTACAATCTGGATGCACTTTATTTCTTTTTCATCACTAATTTCCTTGACAAGCACCTCCAATACAAAGTTGAATAGAAGTGGTGAGAGCAGACACTCTTGCTTTGCTTCCGACCACAAGGAGAAGAAATCAGTCTTTCAAATTTAGCTGATTTTTCATGGTGCTCCTTATCACACTGAGGAATTTCACTGGTATTTCTAGTTTGTTGAAGTGTTTTTTTTTTAAATTGAAGTATAGTTAATTTACAATGTCGTGTTAGTTTCGAGTGTACAGCGAAGTGATTCAGTTATACATACATATATGTATATATATATACACACATCTATATATACACGTTTGTTATGTGTGTATGGGGGCTTCTAATATGGCCAATGGTCCCCCCATTTATAGGCCCTACTTACCCGTTTCTTTGTACATGTGGACATTTTCGATATTCTTGACATTATACGCAGCAACTCTGGGTACTAGTCACCCTCCACCCACACCCGGGGGTACTTTGGGGGCTTGTTCACTTTATTTACTTGTGTTTTTGTTTGGGGACTGACTGGATTACTGTGGTGGCGTCCTTGCTTCCTCACCTCAATGTGAAGCCTCAGGGGGCATGGCCCTGGGTATGTCCACAGTCATGTTGGGATGGCAGTGTTTCAGTCAGGGCTCTCTTTGTCTCTTATTATCTGCACACTCTGCTCACTTGTCAGTATTTGAGGTATATTCTGACACTGTAGGAGGGCTCCTCCCTACGTTTCTTTCCCCAATTCACTCCTGCAAACAACTCAGTCTTCAGTTTAACCTCTATTGCCAATGAATCCCCCAACCTCCCCCTAGGCACCCAGCATCACGACCTCCACTGCTTGTGAGAGGGTCCTGAGGCTTGAACTTCTCCTCACTCTGTTTCAAAAGAAGGCAGCTCTTTGGGAAGAGAATACAAGGTGTTCCAGGGCCTCCTTTTCTCCTCCCAGGCAAAATCTCTGTGCCATGTCTCCGGAGCTGGGGACGAGACGGTGCGTGCTTCTCTCTTTGTGACACCATGGCTCTGGGAGCCTAGTACTCAGTGCAGGAGACAGGGAAATACCCTCAGGTCTTGTTGGCTTCTCTCTGAGTGTGGCACCTCCATCTTTCCATATGAGACAAGGACAATCAAGACTCGTGTGTGTGTGTGTGTGTGTGTGTGTGTGTGTGTGTGTACATACATGTATTGTTAAATATATATTAATAATTTACATATAATATATAATTATAAAATAATGTAACAATTTAAGCCATTTAATATATATATGTGTTAATAATTTTGACCGGTTTTGCTGGGAAGGGGGTCTCATGCTGTCATGTCAGAGGTGGAACCTCATTTTTAAAGTGGCTTTGCACTATTGATACTATGTATAAAATAGATAACTAATGAGAACACACTGTACAGCACAAGGAACTCTACTTAATGCACTGTGGTGACCTAAATGGGAAGGAAATCCAAAAGAAGAGGGGATATATGTGTATGTATAGCTGATTCACTTTGCTGTACAGTAGAAACTGATACAACATTGTAAAAACTATACTCCAATAAAACTTAATTTTAAAAAATAAAAATAAATAAAAACTTGGATGGGAGGACAAAAAGAAAATCAGGCGCATTTATCTAAATGTTATAATGCTACTCTTCCAGAGATTTGTTTCTTAAGCATAAACTATGTGTGTCTTAAAATAAATAAATAAATAAAATAAAGCGGATTGGCCTCCAGATGGGCTCTTAGTCCTATTCTCCAAAGCCAGAAATGTTTCTTTATACATGAACTGTGTTATTGAGAGAGAGGTTATTGCAGACATCTTGTGCAACCTGAACGGCATGTTGCTCTAACTCATTGTCTCTAGTTATGTATTATTGAATGTAAGGGAGAAATCTGAGAAGTCGTGATATGGAGCTTTCAAAATATAAGTGACTTCTCGGAGAAAAAGCAGATAGTTTGCTCAGAGCAGCTGGAGGTCTGTTTTGGGGGTGCGGGTCTGTGGCTGAACTTGGCTGTCAGTGACCTGAAGTTTGTCTGCCCATCTCTGACTCTGCATCCTTGACCCACACCTGATGCTCACTTTATAGGCTGTAGGTCTGAAACTGGTAAGAAAGGCTCAAGGATAGGATGGCTTTGCACATACGTAACTAATATAAAAGCTTATCTTATAATATTTTATTTTTTTAAGTTGGGTCAAAATGTCACTGATCAAAATACCTGTGACAGTGTAAAGTGCCTGGTATTGAAATGGTAGCAGTGGAAAAACAAGGTCACAGAGGTTACAGATGTTTTCCCAGAGAGGGTATTTTTGGCAGCCTGTGGATTTTGGTAGCCTGGGTGTGGGAGGGGAAGGATTGAGGAAGGCATGCTAACGAGACGAGCAGTGTACCTTTCGAAGAGGATCAACTTCAAGGAATCCAGGAGAGTCTAGAAAACATGAGGAAACTGAGGCACATGTCTCCAGCATCAAACACGTCCTGAGGGGGCATGATTTTTACAAGCTAATGTCACTTAGGAATTCTCAGTGACTCTTTGGAGTCCACAGTAAATATTAGAAGACTGTGGTATCTTGAATCTCTGTTAATAAGATCTTTCTCTGTAACTTTCTGCAGATTTTAAATATTTCCAGGAGGGCTGGAAGAGAAGAATATAACACATACCATGGCAGTATTCCACGGAACTACCTGCTGTGGAGAATTACTAAAAAAAAAATACGATGGAGTGAAACGTTACTCTATTTAATTACTGTAAAAAATAAAATATAAAATACCAGTCAATTGCCCATGTCAAATTAGACTATAACTGATGTTAACTCCTGAGAATTACTGAATAAATGTGGAAGGGCGGGGGTTGCACCATTCCTGCTCTCATTAAACCCCAGTGAACTCCCTGTCCTCTTATGTCAGATGTTCAACATTTATCACCTTAAGTGTGAAGAGCCTCTCAGCTTTCCAGCACTAAACAAAGATAAATACTTAGAATGAAGTGTTTTCTTGAAGGTTTTAACTTTACACAATAGAGGGGGTAGATACATGGTATTTTTCCTACTGTAGTTAGAGATGCATCAATGTTTGTTTAGAGAAACTGGTTCTTCTCAAACGTAGCCCACAAATTGAGATAGAAACACTCCCAATTTACTGTCCAATATATACACACCTACTTGTACGCATACACAGATGCGTACATATATATATCTATACACACATACACCTTATATATATGTGTGCCTGTTTGTATGTAAGCAAAAGGCCAACAGTATCTATTAAGTGACTATTCGTTACTTTACAGCTAACATAGTCCCATAATCTTTTCCATTATGTTTTATACCGCTCAGGACCCACAGGTCCTGTATAGAAAGGTCATCCAGCACCTTCCACTCTGCAGTATGACAGTGGCTCAGTCAAGTTAAAGGATGACAAAGTGAGAATCAAGGAGAGAGCTGGAAAGGGCCGCAAGCCATTCAAAATTCATTTGTCAAATTGGAATGCCTTGAGTTGGCATGTGGTGCTTTCAAATAATAGTACGATTTTAGGAATCATTTTAATGATTACTTCATGACAAAGTGTCCAACATTCTCCTATTCACCATTCTCTCAATGGTCATCTGTGAATCTATTTTTATTTTTAAATAATATATGTGCAGCATATACTTCATTAGGAAGGACATTAAGAGAGGTTTCTGATGAGAATAAAGTGAATTCAGACATTTATTCCAAATAAGACCAGATGTTTTCCCAGGAGTCTTGCATTCCTAACCACAGGCCAGATTTGAGTGTTAGGTCTCAAAAACTAAACACACTGGGCTTAATGCAAATTAAATTAGAACGAGAAAAGTAATTATCCAGGACTTACAATGGCCAAGTAAAGAAACGAGATGATGTCCTTCGTACACGGAGGTGCTGTTGATATGCTATTCACAAGGTACATTCCTCGGAGATATTTTTCTTGGGCTGTAGTTGTGAGGAGTCGTGCTGAGCTAGCCATGTCCTCTCAGGCTTCCTGTCCCCTTAGTCCTAAAGGTATACTTGAGAAAACAGCTGGATGGGCTTAAGGACGAACTTCCTTCACAAAAACTGCCTGACAGGAGATGTGGCTTACTTAATACATCCACAAAAATCAGGAGTGGCCTCTGTGCTGAAAATAGTCCTGCTAGGTGGGAGGCCAGTGGAGGCCAGGCTGACAAAATGTAGGGCAATCTCGGTCCAACAAACCATGCTGAAAAGATTTTCTGCTCTCCTTTCTCTTTCGACTTCTTTTTGTTTGTTTGTTTCCATAGGAATTTGGCAGGGAAGGGAGACGGAGGGGAGGGCAGCAATGATTTATTGCCTTTGCTTAACGTTGATTCATTTATTTATCCGAGCAAGTACTGATCTCACATCCTGAAGATTTACTGCACAGTTGAACAGGGTAGAGGATAATCCAGGGCACGCTGGTGGGAACCCATCGTAATGCTGAAATCTAAGTCTAGGTCTAATTCCCATGTAAATCAAGCTTGCTCTTGACATTGTTTTTGTGCTGTGGGAGACCCGATTTTGTTTGGGTTATATCTGAACTGACTGTATCGTAATAACAGGCCAGTCTATGACAGGATTAAACTTCATCTCCAGGAAGGCATTCAGTCTTAGAGGTACAGAATTTTAGACCTGGAAAAGTTATCTGATTTAAGTTCCTGACTTTATACATAGGAAACTAAGCAACTTGCCCAAGGTCACACAGCCCATTTACATCTCTCCCCAGATAACACGACAGATTTTAGTCTCTTGGAAGATGAACTTTTCACTAGACCACGAAAAGGGCCGGCTCCGGAAGCTAAGATTTCTTTGCCTTCAGACCTGGTTTGGACAGTTTTTCTTGAACAACCAGGACGCTACAACAAGCTTCCTTGAATCTTTCAGTAGCCATGCATGATAGGAGGTACAGATCTCAAAGGGTAGCGCTCCGGGACACATCTTCTGATAACACGATTTTCCAGAAAATATTCTGCTTAGCTGCAAACATGGCATACGAGTCATCTAAGTTTGTTGTGGGAGGGATACAGTCCTGAAAAGTGAACTTGTAGGTGCATAGTTACGGAGCCACCAGAAAAAGTGATGGCATACCTTTCTACCTCTCTTCTGAACTCTTCTTTTCTTCCTCCGTGATGGTAATGCATTTGAGCCAGGGAGAAATGGGTGGGTAACTCCGCTCCACTTGTTTTATCTTAAACTAGTATTTACGGACAGATTTCCATGTATCGGACACTCATTTTTACCACACAAGCTTACTAAGAATCAAGGCTGAAATGAGGGGAGTTTAGTTTCCAGAGTAACAGCATTTTTGTGCAGGGAGATACAATAAGATCATCCCTATGTCTCTATTGGGAAGCCAAGTGACGCAAACATGAGGTCACTTATCCAGGGTATAGAACTGGGATTAGATATTCTACAGTTTAGCCTGTTCTCCTTCTAGCATACCAGTGTCTTCCTTATCTGATGTCTTCCTGAGTGAAACAGTGATTTCATAAGTGAGGACTTTTAAAGTTGAGGGGAAGGTCTATGGACTTGGGCTTTTTGAATACAACTAGTAAGTCTGCATTTACAGATGACTGATAGACATGCTTTCAAAACTGAAAACCTATCTTGTTACTCCTATCAAAGGGGAAACTATGGTAATAAGTTATAACAATTTAGTATTAAGATAAGGAAGACAATGATAGCATCTTGTAAATACACTTCCAAAGAGAGTAGAGAAATAGAGAACCTGCAGTGTGAGAATTAAATTTAGATGCTGGCCCTTTAGGATTTTCCTATTAGACTTGGCCACTGAATTATGCAGAATTCTACCCCTTCCACACGGGATCGTGGGGTGAGACCCAGCGGCCACCTTGTCCTAACCCTTATTTCACGGATAAGGAAGATGATGCTCAGAGATTGTGACTCACCCAGGTCACACAGCCTTTTAGTGGTTTAGAGGCAAAGCTCATTGCTTCAAACTTAGGGCTGTCCACCCAGCGCTCTGCCCACATACAGTACTCCTTCTCTGCTCAACCATTCCAATATTCTCAAAAGTATGACCCACCTAAACATCTGGACATGGACATTTTCCTCCCAGACTCAAAGAGCTGGGGAACAGCCACGTTGTTAGAAGGTAAGTTTGAAAGCTGAAATCTGTGGATTCCAGTGTTCCAGACTGAAGTTCCAGGCTGGCTGTCCCTGGATTCAGTCAAACTCCCTTTCCTGAGAAACCCCCACTTCTAAGTAATAGTGAATGTGTTTAATTGCTGTATAGAATTTAGTCAGGTTCCTCCAAGGAGAATCTGAATCCCAGCAGTAGCTGGACCAAATTACAATCTTTGCCTAATTTAAGCTTTCACTTAAAGTTTTTCTATAAAATATGAATTTGTGAATGGGAGTTGATGGCAAGAGGCTGGGGACTTTGAGGATATTGAATGAGTTGTCACATTACCATAACCTGATTTAGAGCCCCAGAAGGCAATTGTGACTGGAATTTTCTGGGCTGAAATGATGATGGGAGAGTTATACGTAGAGGTTATGACAGACTCAGCCTCCAGAGTGACTGTAAGGGCAACGGATTGTGACTGGAGGTGAAATTCATGGGTATGTAAAGGAATGCTTTCAGGGAAGGACATTACTGAGGCAAAGAGGGAGAGTTAAATTTGGAATTTTAAGGGCATAGAAAATTTCAGGATCAGAATAACTTATAGTGGGTGCATTGAATCATAAATCAGGAATTAAAAAAATACAGTCACACATCAGTCATCACGGTAAAGTAGCTGGGGCGTTGACTTAAATGATACCGTCTTAGAACATTTTAGGAGTAAAAGCTTCAATTTCCATGGGCAGTCTTTGGCCAAAACTTCACACTTTCAAACTAAGGGAGCAGTCTGGCCACTAGTTGGTAGATGCCTTATAATTGAACTCTCTGAAGCAGCAGCTCAGAAACCTCCCTGGTTAACAGGGAAATGTTTGCAGTGAACTTTGTACTCTCTCTAGCTTTAATCCCACACTACGGTTCTGAGGAGGCACAAAGATGACCTCCCACCTCCCCGGAGGGTCACTAATTCTGCTTGGAAAGCACGGCCTTGGCCCGGTGCTAATATCACTGATCTTCTTGATGGAGCAAATGGGGTCCAGAGACTTTGTGGCCTCAAACACAGGCAGGCGTGACATTGGTTGAGGGCTTGCTCTATGCCAAACACTTTTTTGAAGTATTTTTACACATATTAACTAATGTAGGCCTCAGGATTCCTCTCTACAGTGGGCACTATTATCAGCTCCTGCTTAGAAATAAAGAAAATTTAAATAACTTGCCCCAGGATGCGCAGGTAGGATGGAGTGGGCCTGGGGTTTGAACCCACACAGTTCTACTCCATAGCTCCGAAGTACGTGAAGTACTATTGCTGGGTTTCTGGAATCCTTTCATCTACACCCAGTTCCTGTATTCTGATGGGGCACCTTTGTCCCTTCCTTCAAGCAGGGGGATCATGTGTCAAATGATCATTTGTCTTGTTCTTCCACATGTAAGTCATGCCTTGGAAATACTGATATCACTGCAGGCATTTCCTTATTCATAAGCACGGTTTCTGAGTTGCTGCTTCAGATAGCTCAATTAAAAGATCTGCCATTACTTAGTGGTCAGCCTTCTCCTGTCAGACTGGGAATTCAAAGGCTAGACCCAAGGCTGATCATGGAAACAGAAGATTTAAGCTTTTGTCCCCCCAGAGTTCTAAAACTGTACTGTTTCATCAACATCTCAGTGACCTGACTAAATGTGATGTTTTAAAATTCATCATGAATGATATAATGTTCCTTCTCTGTGTTTTTCTGATCCTGAAATGATCTATGTTCTTAAAATGCCAAGTTTAACTCATTTTTGGTCCCAGAATTATTCCATTCTTCTCAACTCTATGGTCAAAAGAAACTCTTGGAAAAATAAGGATTAAAAACCGAAAAAAAAAAGGGAGATACAAATTCAGTAAGATAGTAAACAGATTCATGTCCAGACTCTTTATTCTAAACCAAATTCTACTGCCCATACTTGCTTTTGACTGACCTTTCATTATCAGTCAGAACCAAAGCCAGCTCATGGTCTCCTGTGGTGTCTGGCCTGAAAAAATAAGTGCATACCACTATATTATTGAGCAGGCCATTTTGATAAGGCTTTATTCATTCACATTTATTAATTCATTGAATATGTTTACTGAACTCCCAGTATGGCTGGTGCAGGAGAGTCTCTGCTCGAAGAGTTTGTAGTACAGCAGGACCACATGTCAATACCAGCCATGATGCAATGTAATGATTGAGATTACAAATAAGGAATTCTTTCTACGGTTTTCATCAATTTACTTATGTAACTGGGGAAAAAAATCAAAAGTATATGAATTACTCAGCTTAAGAACAATTGTATCTCAATAGCTCAGTCACAGATTAGCTATTAGGAACCCAAAACATATTTTCTTAGATCACAGAAATTGCCGCTGTACGACATTTTTCTCTTCATCGGTCTCTACATTTAAGTCCTGGTGGCCATGAAGAGGGGGATGGTAAGAAAACAGAAAGAAGCGTAAGAAAGAGAATTCAGGGGCATGAAATGGTGGCAGTAACCTTGGCAAGTTCCCGTATCTCTCTGAGCCTCAGTTTCCTTTTCACGCAAGAGAGAATATTCCCTAAATCTCGCGAGTACACAGCATCTTGCGGTGTCCAGTCCTCTTTCTCGAGCAGGAACTTACTGCAGCTGCTCCATTTTCTAGTGCCCTAATTTACAGACCTCTCAACATCTTCATCTCCATCAGCCAAAGGAAGCCCATTCCCTCAGATTATCTTTCGCCCAAATTACTCCCCTTTCCTTCCCAGCTGTTCAAAACTCTGATTAACTCAGGCTTGTTGTTCTCAGCTGGCTGTTAGGAGGAAAACAACCTGAACCAACTCACACAAATGCAGGAAGGGCTTGACAGTCTCTGAACTCTCCTAGAGTTAGTGACATTAAAAAAAAAAAAAACCCTGCTTATTATCCCAAAAGCATGTCTCAGTGAGGCAATTTCAGCCAGCCGGGCACAGTGGGGGAAAGATATTTTTGGGCTGGCGAAGGTCAGCTCGTTCTGTGCACCTGTCCCTGGTCAGCTCCATGCTGCATTTCCTTTTTCAGTCTCATTCCTTTCTTTACTTCTTTACCTCCAATTTCTCTAAAGCTTTCTGCCTGCCTGGGATGGCTTTTTTGGCAGTAGCACCAGGGGTTCCTAAGGTGAGGAGACAAGGGATGAAGGGGCGTTTGCACACGCTGTTGATATTTCTGAGTCTTTTATATGTAGGGGGTGTCTCTCCTAGCGCGTCAGTTACCCTTTATGAATCTGTGATAATAGCTCTGGGATTGTTGAGATATGAGTTTGGAGAGTGATGTTCATTGGCCATGAAAGTACAAATTCATGGAACCTCTAAAGATTCTTAAATTTTGTAAGAATGATTGACTTACCAATATTTTCACCAAACTGCAAAACCTTCATGTGTGAGCTGGCCTAGATCTTGGAGATTTCTTTTGTCCTAGTTCCTCATTTTAAAGACAAAGAGGGGACCTCCCTGGCAGTTCAGTGGTTAAGACTTCGCCTTCCAATGCAGGGGGTTGTGGGTTCGATCCCTGGTCAGGGAGCTAAGATCCCGCATGCCTCGCGGTCAAAAAGCCAAAACATAAAACAGAAGCAACATTGTGACAAATTCAAAGACTTTAAAAATGGTCCACATCAAAAAAAACTCTTTAAGGACAAGGGAACCAAATCCCAGAGAGGTAAACATGAATGCCCCCTGTAACTGCTCCTGTTTTATGTCCTTTTGCTCTTCGCAGAGCTGCCTGGAATAACAGTGGTGGGGTCTGTCCATAGTACTCACTTGAAAACAGGTCCCACCCAGATGTTAAGCTTCAGAAAGAAGGCGATGAGTAAGGGAAAGCAGAGGACCAGATCTATGGCATGTTGTCTGCGGCACGAGGCAAGACAGCAGGAAGGGAAACTTCCATTATTTCATGCTCAGACTGTTAACTAAAGGACCTCTCGATAACATCACTCACCTCCCTGCTTCTGGTTGGCAGTAGGGGTTGGAAATGGTGGAAATGGTACCAGAGCGATGGTTTGGGGAGCTCGTCCCATTTTGTACAGGACTGATGCATTACATCACGACCCCTGACGTTCCCTGCTCATTAAGGACAAAAATTGTAATTTGAAAAAAGAGGCTAAAAATCCTTGACTCTTTAATTCACAGAGTGGGTGGGATTATCAAACAAGGTCCTCTATGTAAACATATTTCATAAACCGAAAGTGTACATAAACGCAAGATGCAATAAAATTTTTAAAAAGAAAGAAAAGTAATAGATATATATGTTATCAATAAAACACAAGTCAAAGATGGAAAAAAAGAAACGCAAGACATTCCTCCTCTGCTGACCGTCTTACCCGTGGTCTTTTACTCCATCAGAATTGATTAGGTTTTCCTTCAGGCTGTGCACGGTTCTCGCGATGTCGACCCACGGGTAGAGGTTCAGTTTTTTATGGCTGGGACTTAAATGCACTGCCAGGGGGAGTGTGGAGGGTCAGAATCGAAGCTCAATTGGTGTCTAGTTATCACTGCTCCTTCACATTGCTCAGAAAAGTGCAGGTCAGTGGGCAAATGCGCTAGTGCCTGCTGGGGATATCTGACCCCGAACACAGTGAAAAAATTAAATTAAGATTTTTATTGTACCCCCAGCAAAAACAGTTACCGAGCCAGTCAAATGGTAGTGTGAGTGCAGCCTACGGTCATAATCGTGATGCGAGACAAGTTCTTAGAGCACGTGCCTTCCTCATAATCAGATGTTTTAATTATATTACATAATTCTTGCTCTTCCATGGAAAATGCTGTCATTTCTCCTGGTGAAGCCTTGAATTTCCACTTCTCTCCAGCTTGGCGTTCGAATTTAATCAAACACTAATCACTGCAAAGCAATTCAAGAACAAAGTGATTTTCATGGCTTTGTCCTTCAGGATATCTGTACTTGACCCATGGTATCCAAACTTCATATATAAACAATGATAATTTCTCCATTATTTGAAATGTATATTAGATGTATGACTCAACCAAGAGGATAGAACCCTGAGAATCCCACGTGGGATGGCCATCACCCCCACTGGGAAGGGCTCAGGCCACATACCTCTTATTTCCTTGGCCCACACTCCACGAAGGGCTGAAAAGAGCATCTTCCACAGGCCCCAAAGGGGAGAAGGAGGGCTGGGGCACCACTGGTACCCTCCCGGGAGCTCCATGTGTTACATATTTGCTATCTTCTTAATAATGCTTTG
Source organism: Lagenorhynchus albirostris (assembly GCF_949774975.1). Lineage (NCBI taxonomy): Eukaryota > Metazoa > Chordata > Mammalia > Artiodactyla > Delphinidae > Lagenorhynchus > Lagenorhynchus albirostris. The sequence continues at coordinate 183,039,676 of NC_083095.1, forward strand.
ATGTAGTTTTGGTCTCTCTGTGTGTTTGTAAACCACTTCAAATCTTTTTCACGAGAAGCGCCGATGGAAAATGACCTTCTAAGACTTTTACATGGAAAATTGGATTTGTTCACCATTTTGCTCTTCTTACTTCCTAGTATTATGCTATTGGAGGATAATTCTTTGACACTTTGAGAATTTACATCCATGGTGCTTTGCTGGTTTCAAGGGATTTATGCCCGGAGAGTGTGATCAGCTTCTAGAACGATTCCACCAAAACCTCATCCCCATATTACTTAGTTATTAGTACTGTTTACATTCTTGATGGAAATAAATATTTTCTGGATGTATAAACTTCGTGGGGGAAGATTAATCTCCACAGAGCAATGGTGACAATGCACCCTTCCTTAAAACTTTTACGCCAGACGTGTGTGTATTTGTCAAAATCCAGCCTATCTGAATTGTGGCTAGGCACTGTGAAAAACAAACAGGCGTAAAGCCCTCAAAGAGAGCTGGTTGTAGAACATACACTTGAATAGTGCCAACAATAACTAGGAAATCCTCCCAAGTTGATGATTTCCAAAATGCAAGCAATGTGGGTCCGTTTGAAAAGGGATTCAGAACATCAAATACTTAATCTTCTTTTTTAAAGAATTGGTCTGTAAACATGATGATTCTCGGCCCTCTTATTATTTTTTCTTCCATGTGGTCAGAAACAGAAGAGAGGTCTTGTTTCTCAGGATATTCTGAAATTTCAGTTTCAGATCCTTCTGAGAAACAGAAAGGGTGGAAGCAGATGAAAACAAAGGGCCTTATTGTTGTGAATCTTTTAAAAAGAGTTTTCTTTTAACTATAAGAATGATTCGATCTTGCATTCGATCTGCATTTGGGGCCTCAGGGGCCAATAGTCATTGCAAAGCATTGGGTCGTGGAAAGGTGGTGCCTGTTCCTCCACCTCCGACCTTGAGGCTGCGCCTCTTTCCACGGAGGGGACCCCGCAAACAGAGCAAGGGGCCCGGAGGTCCGTCGGAAGCCGGTGAGTTACGTGTAAACCCCACAAACCTCAACGCCCACAATGCAGTCTGTCTACAAATCTGTTGATTCCGCTTGCAAAGCCGCTCTTGGGTCGCTGTGTCCTCCCCGCTCAGGTCATCCGCCAAGTCCAAGCTCCCCGCTGTGCTGTTCAAACTGCCCGCCCACGAGGAAGGCAGCTCCGTGCACCGGAACCGGGCGGCCTCCATCCTGAGGTCTGAGAGATTGTGGAGAGATGCTCAACTAGAGATGATGCTTCTCCCACTGCCACCGCTTCTCTCCGGGGACACCTAAGCGCTCCCGTCGCCTGCGGGACAGGGTCTCACGTCCTTAGTCCCCGTGGCCGCGCTTGTTCTGCCTTCCCCACTCCCGCATCCCAGCCGTGCCCCTCCCGTCTCCTCTCCCCGAAATGGGCCCTTCCGCTCTGGGCCCTTGAGATCTGTGGTCCAGGGTAAAGAAAAGAGGAGGTTGAAAGTGAAAACTTAAAGAACTATTTGGATAAAGACTCCATGAGCTAGTGGGCCACACACCATTGAAAACTGGAACGGGAAATCTCCCTCGATTTCCACAGAATTTACCTGTTCATCTAATGTGGGCGTGCTGGAGAAGTTATTTAGGATGTGTTTATAATTTTAAGTTTCTGTTTGGAAGCAGGGCAGCTCTGTGGAAAAAAAAACCTTAGTGACTGAAAGGAAGACTTTTGACTGGGTTCCTGTGTCTAATGTGTTGCTCTAAATTCCTGACCTGGTTTCATAAATCTTCCTCATTATAGGCACAACTGTCCACGTTTCATTTTAGGTGGAGAGCTCAATGTCCTGCTCACTGTTTTTAATGCGTGCTAGGTCGGGCTAGTCGATACAAGCCCGGAATTGTGAATTGATTAGTCACTGACCAATTAAAACTGGTTTCTTGAAAAAATGACCGCAGTCAAGGGCACGTCCAGCATTTTTATTTGTGGATTGTGTCTTTGGGATGATTAAGTGGTTGGAAGCAGGAACCCTGGGACTCACCTTGAAAATGCAGTTGCATGGCAAGCGCACTGTGTCTTGTGTAGAGTTGATGTTTGTCTGCAGTGAGTGACTTTATAGGGAGCCGAAGGACGTTACAGGGAGACTCAAGCCCCGAGCCCAGCCCCAGCCGTTTCTACATTTAGCAAAATAGGTTAGACATTTCCCCTTCAGTGCATCACTGCCCCAATATCATAACCACTTGTTTTACCTCCTAATTGTTTTATCTTTTGAGGTATGCTTATCTCAGATGGCTGTGTGTGCTATCGGCAACTCCTGGGAGGAACTGCAGCTCACACCTGCCTCTTTCTGAGCTTCTGCTACTTTGTTTTATATCTAGCTGAATTGCAATAAGTATTTTATGGCTGAATTAATGGTTACTTTGTAAAAATGTCTGCTCAGCATAGGAGCTGGCTTGTCTCCACGTGCTGGGTCCCGGGGTGTCAGAGTCAAAGAGAGTCTCAAAAGGGGAGTTTAAATAAAGTTTGTTTCTCGAAGATCTTGTTTTTGGTATTTAACTTTAGTTTTTAGGCCTTATTACAGAAGTCCTGAGGATTAGTTTCAAATTATCCTGACAGTTGAGAGCTTAGATGATTCGTCCAGCGTACAGATTCAGAGCTGGAGGACCTGGGAGGGTGAGTCTCGTCTCAAGGCTCAGAGCTTGCCGGTGTCCTGAAGATTAAGAACCTGGAAGCATCACTTCCTTTCTGGGAATTTTGCCTTATGTGGGAAATGAACATTAACACAGCTGAGTCTCTCTTCTCTAGTTTTAGCCCTGGCTCCACGGTGGCTTTTTACTGGAGATAGCTAACAATAAAATTTCAGCTTTGATTGTATTTAAAAGGATACTCATTAAAACCCAGGACATATGACAAAGTCTCTGGGCAGTAGGGACCTTTATATCAGTGTGTGAATTCAGAGATGAGGGTCCGGTTCATTCTAATCCTCCATGTGAAAGAGTCACTGGGTCCACCCTGCGTCCTACCGGTGGAGAAGAGAAAGGATACCTCTGAAGGAAAGACCTCAGCTTTAGAAATTAATTTATTTTATTATCCATAACAGGAAGATAAATATTTAAGATACATATTTAGTATATTTGGCAATTTAACTCTGTAATTTCTCTCTCTTGTTTATTTCTAAACCCAAACGCCTAACTAAACAGTTCTTACCTGGGGCTTCTGACCACAGCCCTGACATTCTCCATAAGAACTGGCACTAGTTTCTCAATGGGAGTTGACAGACGAGGATGCCTGTCCCCCTAACATGTGTCTCTCTTTGTTTCTTAAATTATTTTTGATAATTTTAGTGTGGCTACTAATATTGGCAAATGCAAAGCACATTTAAAACGGAGAATTTCTCCCTCTTTAATTTCTTGATCAGGTTTTATTATCAAAAAATGTGGAAATGAACTGAAATAATAGATCAATATATGGATTCCATAACATGTGACAAATGTCACCTTGAAAATAAAATTTTGAACAAAATAATGCCATTTGCAGCAACATGGAGGGGTTTTGCTAATTGAAAGGCTCTGATTCTTAGTCAATGTTAACACCTGTCGAATACCAACCAAACATCTTGGTGTTAACCCAGGTGGTGGCATATTGGTTGATTGCAGAAATAGTTCATGAAGCATGAACAAGAAGGCAAACATTAATTATTGCTCACTGGGTTTGAATGAATAATTACTCTAGTTTCCGTGAGCTTCAAATGAGAATGGTTTTCAAAGTGAAACTGTCCAGAAAAGAGTCTCAGTAGTTTGGGGGCAGTGATTTTGTAAGAGAACGTAGAAGGATGTTTATTTTCAACATCTATCATTCTACCCGTGCTTAAAATTGTGAATATTACTGCTTAAGGCACCAACCTTCATCTTCTCTGAGGGATAATATTCAGGAAAATAGTAAAAGAGTAGCACATGGGACTTAGAACATTTTCTGAGCCATCCCTCTGAGGTCTTTGTGAACACTTCATCCACAGATTTATGTGTTTATTGTATCTATTCTATTTATTTATAGCTCTCCTTATTTCACAAAGGATTTGCTCAAGAATTATTTCAGCATATAATAAAAATTAAAGAGGGACTTCCCGGGCGGTCCAGGGGTTAAGGTTCCTTGCTTTCACTGCAGTGGGTGCAGGTTCCATCCCTGGTACGGGAACTAAGACCCCACACGCCACATGGCATGGCTGAAAAAAAAAAAAAAAAGATATGAGGGTGTGAAAAAATACTTTGAGAAAATAAAAATAAATAAACACGACATATGTGTTTTTTTAAACTTGGAAGATATTTACATTTACTTTCCCACATCACCAGTCATGGATATGAGTGGCTAAATCTTCTATGTCTATCAGGAAAACATAGCACTCTTGAGTGACTATTACATCCTATGGAGAACTCTCAATCTTTGGTCTGACATATGTGTTTCAAACTTAAATTTTTTGAAGGAAGAAACATCTATACCTGCTATTATGGGATTAAGGGATTGCTTCTAACAGTTGGAACACCAGAGAAGTGATGCTGGGTGACCTATGAGCTCCTGCACTCGTGGGAAGACGAACCTTGGAAGCCCTGAGCCGACACCTAAGAAGTCCTGCTTCTTTGAACATGCTGTGCTGGAGAGAGATCCCATGGGGCGACACAGAGCAACAGGAGGGGATGCCGAGGAACCCAGCTGTTTGGGTCTTCCCAGCCCTGGCACCAGACAGATGAGGAGACCCCTGGCCATATCCTAGCCTGAGCAACCACTTGACTGCATCACCAGGAAGGTGAGATGGGCCAGAAAGAGGATGGGCCAGCCAAGCCACTCTGGACGTCTGACCTCCAGAAACTGAGATGGTAAATGATGATTGTTGTTTTAAACCACCACGTTTTGGATGATTTGTTTGGGCAGTTTGGACACCTGGAACTGCACCACACTGAGTTGGGTAATTGTAGGGGGTTTGAAAGGCCAAAGTAATGAATGCTCCAAACTTGCAAAGGTTGAATCATCAGGAAAATGTCTTTTAAACGCCACAGATCTTTCATTGCGCCTTTGCTGGGGCTAGAGAACAATTTGGAATGTATCTAGGAGAGCCTCTTCAAAGCCTCTGATGACAGCTATTGGCTGGGTCGGGGTCAATCCTGGTCTGGTTTAATTTTGGAAAATTGTAGCAACTCGCCTTCTGGCTTAGGGCCTGGTCAACACTGAGCTCTTGATCAGTGACTCTGTGCGTGTGTATGTGTCTGTGTGTCTGTGTGTGTCTGTATGTTTTGTGTATCTTCCTGTTTTATCTTCAGGCATAAATAATAGTACTTTGGTTGCTTTATGTACAAAGTGCCAAGTTCCTAGGAAGAAAGTATTGTTTATCAGCTTTGAAACAGATGTGGGAGAATTCTGAGAAAAAGAATGAATAAAACCAAAAGAAACAAAAACCTGCCATGTTTTCCCTTTATCATAAGAGTTGTAAAAATAATATTTAGTGGTCTAAAGGCCTAACTGAAATGTTAGAATAAACTGGTGGGAATTGTCACAATGACTCATATAACTATAGCGTAAACTAAGATGATAATGATTTTAAAAATCTAATCTAATTGACAATTGTCACCAAATCTTATTCCTTCCAGGGCAGGCTAGTGTGTGTTATGGTGCTCAATTCACTCTAAATTAAAAACAAAATCCTATCCCCCAAAGATAAAATTATTTATAGTACGAGTAAAGAGTGTTCTATTTCCTGAGTTGTGTGGGATTTCTTTCACACAGTTTTGATGCCTTCTGGGAAAAGATGCACAGAGCACGATGGCAGAAATCTTTCCTGGTCCAAACCTCCCCTTCTCATCAGGGAATACATGTGTTCAGGCAACCATCCCGTTGCTGCCTTAATTGGTTCACGTGAGCAATAAAATGGACTGTGTTGGTGACTGTTAAAAGATGTATATGTTGAATGTACTGATCAAGAAACGACTATTTTCCCAAACAGTAAAACAAAGAAAATTATTATTAAAATGTTATTTTAGGTATAAGGGTTAATGTATTTACTATAAACCGTGTATTTCATAGACACGTAGCAGGTTCTGTATTCGCTAAACATTTGCCGTGGTTGGTGCGCTGTCTTCGCATTGGGATTGGCTGTCCTGCCCGAGCATCGCTCAGCAGAGTCACCTCCAGAAAACGTGTGCACTTTCCAGTGCTGGCTGCCAGGTTGTAAGGAATGTCATCCCCAGGCAACTCTCTCTACATCCCCCTCATTCTGGACAGAGCAAGGTCTGCATTTCCAATTTTCATAATTATAAAGAAGTGTTTCATGTTGGCCTATAAAATCCAATAATTTAAAAATCAAATAACGGTAAATTTTGACGTAGAATGACAGGTGATCAATAATTAGGTTGAAAGAATATTGTCCTCATTAAACAAATGTTTTCAGAGATATGCTAAACATTTACTATGAAGACTTTTCACTGCAAGGAACAAAAGAGGGTCATTGGTTTTTTCACAAAGACTGTGGTTTTAGGAACAAGGCTGGTTGGATTTAAAGATGCTCTCAATACAGACCCTCACAATGTTTTGAGGGGGTAAGACCTGAAATCCAGCATGTGAATGGTATGTTCTATAAAAGAGGCTCAGAGAACATGCTTTGGGCATTTCTATTAATGACAGCTCATCTTTATTGATCTCTATGCAAAGCGTTCACCTGAGAACTTTACACTATTTCTTTTGACCCTTATGAAAGCCCTGAGGTCATTGTTATTACCTCCATTTTATAGATGATGAAAACTGAGGTATGGAGAAGTTAAGCGATTTGCTAACTGTCACAGAGTCACCCGGGAGAGCCAGGATTTCCATCCAGGCAATTGGGCTCCAGACGATGCCACCCCTGTATCTTCCATCTGTGGAGTAGAGTAGTGACTTCTAGTGGCAACGGTGGTCGGGGAGGGAAGAGGTGGTGATTGTAACGAAAACGAAACGCAAACAGGAAAGCTATCCTCCAGGTAATTTTCAGTCCTTCTTTCGTACACAGGAGGGGAAATTCATCCTGCTTCTTACTTGGAAATACGGTCCCTGAGTGTGAAGACATTCTTTATAAACCCAATTTACAACAGCCTCAAGCTGTTCTGAACTTGAGAATACTGCGTGGCTGACTCAGACTGACAGCGATGAACATATTTTGGCTGACACTTCACCAAAATTGGGGTTATTTATCTTATTAACATTTTTCTTTAGGCAAAATCTATTTGTAATGCCCTTTCTATTTATAAAATGGAAATGTTTCCCGAGTCAGATGACCCTCTGTGACAGGCAACAGAGAAGCAGAAGACAGGTGGTTTAGATGCCCTCTTAGCACCATTTAAAAAATGCAATCTCTTTGTAAAAAGATGTAAGTCTGATTGGGGGCTTGTGTACCATTTTGATTTTCTGAGCAGAAGTTGCCTGCATTTCTAAAGCAGGATTCCCGCCAAGCACAGCCCTATTCCAAACACAGCTCCCGAGAGCAGGGATGTGACCAAGCTGTCATACCCGTGTCCCTTTCCACCGATCAGTCTTCTCAAGGTGTGAGATGAAAGCTACAATCCACCCCTGAAACAGAGATTTGGGCTCCTGGTGCTGTTGCTGTTTCATTCTTTTTTTTATATATAACTCCCCTCATGGGCTGCCTTATTGAGAATCTTATAAATAAGTCATATCTTGTGATATATCCTTTCCATCAAGAAGATTGAAATATACTGAAAATCCAAAGATGAACTCTGAATATATTTTTCTAAAAGTCTGAATATGGTTTAAAAAAGTATTATCAGGGCAGACTTGTTACTCAGCCCCAGGTGTGGGCTTGTGCATCCTAGTTTGAGCATGTCCATGCGTGCAGAAGAAGTTGGAGGAGATTAGATTTAAGAAAGAAGAACAAAACCGTTCTTGAAAAGGAACATTCCTAAAGAGGAAATTCACAGTGAGTCCTTACGAAAAGTTTAGTTGTCAAGATGTCTCAAGCAACAAATGTCAAGTTTATCACCATTACCTGGATAAGTTAGCCAGAAGGATTTTGTAGATCTGAAAGCATTACCTCACCTTCACCTTGTTTACAGGTAAACACCGATAAACAAAGAACTAGGGAACTGCTTTTCTTAAGTCCTCAGCACTATTAGATGTCTTCTCCCTGACGGCACCCCAGAAAACTGCAGAATAGTAATTATCATCCTCGGAGACGTGAAATGTCATATTAAGGGAGGATCCACAGAGTACTTAAATGATGCAGGTCCTGTCTTCAGGGCACTTTAACCGAGCCCAAGAGGAGGCAGGTAAACAGCCTCCATTTGGTGTTTGGTCAGGGACCCTCCTGGGAACTGTTGTGTCCCATCCGTGTGTCTGGTGCTCGTTTCTCTATTGTTCACAGTCACACACACACACATACACACACACACACACACACACACACACACACACACACACACACGTGCGGCCCTGGCTGCTCTGGCTTTGGTGGTGCGTCAGTATCTCCGTATACGATGAACCAGGTGGGGAAGTGTTAAGTTTGAAGGGTGAAGTGCTGAGGTTCCGTGGGAGGGACAAGCAGAGGTTCTGTTCCAGGGCTTGTGAAGGGGGGACCTTGGCAAGGGGGCTCCCAGGGATGCATGTCTGGAGCTGAGGCCTTGTGGGAGGTGGGCAGGGGAGGGGATCTTCAAAGGTCAGAGGACTTAGTGCCTTAACCACCAGATTAAAATGTGGTTTTGCAAACTGGTGCAGTGTGTGGCACCATGGAGAGCCGACGTTGGGCGTGTTAGTTTCACTTCTGGTAAACCTCTGAGGACGTGAGACCCACAGGCAGTAGAAATAAATTCCAAATAATAAGCAGAGATAAGCAACAAGGATCTCCTGTATAGCACAGGGAACTCAGTATTATGCAATAACCTATATGGGAAAAGAATCTGAAAAAGAATGAATATGTGTATATGTGTAACCGAATTACTATGCTGTATACTTGAAACACATTGTAAATCAACTCCACTCCAATAAAAATTTTTAAAAATACGCAGAGTAACTATCAGAAAAAAAAAGTCCTCATTTCAAAATGGGGATTTTTTTTTCCAAAAAAATCTTTCTCCCATGATTACAAGGCCTCAAATTTATAATTTGCAAATTCCTTTTTTTAAAAAGCACTAGCTTTTCTTCGCAGTCCTTAGTAGATGCCAGGCCCGTGCTAAGCGCTTTACATAGATTTTCCTTTGTGACCACATAAGTAACTCATTGCATTTATGAAAGCAGTGAGTTCACCCTATTCACGGAGGCCCAAATGACCAAGCTTTCCTATGGGGAGGATCCCTGCAGAGCCCGGAGGACAGGGTGGTGTGTCTCTTTAGGCCCATTTGACAAAAGCAGTCAATTTTGTTTCAGAAATTGCAGATACTGTGCGCAGCGGTAAAGCTTTTTCACAGATCAAGGAACCTTGCTGCCTGACATGAGGGCTGCCAGGGACAGCAAAATACCAAGCATTTCTTTCCATTAGTACTTTATATCGAAATAAACTTGCCAAGAAACCCATCGCACTAGTGTCCCAGTAAATAGCCATAGTCACATGGAGGAGATGTTCCTGGTCACATGGAGATGTTCTTTGACAAATTATATTCTATCAGATTCTACGTTCTCTTTTGTATCTAAGTGCACCAAAGGAAGGCTAAAATTCTAACTGGAAATGTTTTCAGTAAAATTCATTCTCAATGATAAAATTAGGTAGCCTTCTTCTTTTCGTAGACGAGTTTTCTTCAAGATCACACAGGGGTTTTCAAATACATTGTCTTGAATGTCAAGTTTAATTCTTTGGTGCTGGATTAAAGACAAGACTATAGCAAATTAGAAAAGTGTTCAGATAATAACCACCCACTAGAAGGCAAAAGGATTGGCTTTGAATTGGAAAGATTTAAGGGACTATACTCATTTAATCCTAAAAGAATGGTTATTTAATTTTAATCTTCATGCATGGTTGCTACACAGGAAATGGCCAGTAAGAGTTTTCTATCTTTATTTGAAAAAATAATAGGAAGACATGAAATTAAGCAGCAGCATAACGATTGAATTCAGACTTTAAAAAGGACCTTGACCGAGGGATTATTACATATGTGGAAGAGACTCAGAGTGTCTTCACTAGAGGTTAATCAAGGGTAAGATAGGCCACCGTCTAGTTGCCTATTTTAGATTGGTCTTATCTGACAGCAACAAGATTAATTTAGTAAATTCAAAGGCTTTAGTAAATTACTCAGGCTTCTGATACTTTAGTTTATTCTATTTTATGTTATTTTGGCATTTCAATTTGTGAAACATACTAGTAAAAGGCATTGGAGCATAGGAAATAAATTGTCAGTTAGGACCATTTAAAAAAATTCATTTTTGTATATGGCTGGTCTGAAGCAGCCTCTTCCATTTATAGCAGGCAGGGTAATCTCTGAGATAAATGGCATGTTCAGATTTTCATTTGCAATGATTTTTTTAAAATGATCTCCTAAAAGAAATTGGGAGAAGATCAGTTAATCAGTCAGTGTGATTGACTCCTTAACATAAATAATATTTCAAAATATTAGAATTTTGGATTAGTAGTCTTTATTACTACAATGGAGTGCTTGGAATAAAATTTAAAGATAACGTGTAACTAGATGATACATTCTTTTTTTTAAATAACTTTTTTTAGAAGAGTTTTAGATTTGCAGAAAAACTGTGAGAATAGTCCAAGAGTTCCCAGATACCCCAGTCTCCTCTATTAAAAATGTCTTACATTAGTTGGCTCATTTATAACAATTAATGAATCAATACTTATATATTATTGTTATCTAAAGACCATCTCTTATTTGGATTTTCTCAGTTTTCATCTAGAATCCCATCCGGGACATCATGTCGTCATGTCTACTTAGGCTCCTCTGGGCTATGACAGTTTCTCAGACTTCTGCTGTTTAGATGACCCTGAGAGTGTTGAGGAGTACTGGTCAGATATTTTGTAGAATGCCCCTTAAATGGTGTTTGTCTGTTAGTTTTTCTTGTGATCAGCCCAAGGTTATAGATTGTGGGCAGGAAGGTCACAGGGGTAAAATGCCATTTTTACGACCTTCTATCCCGGGCACGTACTGTCAATACGACTAATCACTGTTATGTTGACCTTGAAAGCCTGGCTGAGGTCGTGTTTGTCAGGTTCGTCCACTGCATAGTTACTCTTTTTTTTCCTCTTTGGAGGGAAGTCACGATGTGTAGCCCACACTTCAGGAGTGGGATGTTACATTCCACTCCTCAGGAGCAGAACATCTACATAAATTATTTGGTATTCTTCTGCATGGGAGGTATATTTCTTCTACCTCCTTTATTTGTTCAATCATATGTTTACATCAAAATAGACTCATAGACATTTATTTTAGCTTTTATAATCCAGTAGTACGTTACTTATTTTTTGTGCAAATTGTTCCAGCTTGGGTAACTGGGAGCTCTGCAGGTTGGCTTCTGTACTCCTTTGACCTACTCCCATCATTGATTTTATTTTGGACTCTCCTTACGTTACTCCACTCGTGTGTTTCCTGCCTCCATCCTAGAACCAGTAATTTCTCCAAGTATTGCTGGTTCCTTTTATTGGAAAATCGTATTAGAAACCAAGATTGGGTACTGGGTGTGTTCACTGCCACTGTGTGTTCTTGCCTCTAGGTCCACTGAGGTAACAGAGGAAGGAAATATATGTATGTATACTAACGGCTTATGCACACATATTTATAAATATTTATATATGTAGCCATGTGTATCTATATATATTAAGCTAGATATGACTTCATACTTATGTCTTTGACTCTAGTCTTTTACCATTACGTTACATTACAACCTCTCCTAGCTTACTTGTAAACTTTAAGTCTTATGGAGAGCAACCTGGCTTCCACCATCACCATTCGTATTCAGTTGTTCACTTTTAGTAAACATACACAGCAGTATCAGAAGTGTTAACCTGGACCCCTGTGGGAAACCACTCATCAGCTAGAGTACAGTGCTTACCTGCAGCTCCATTTCCTTCAGTCTCACTGAGTCCACACATTTGCAAAGTTACTGAGGTCAGCCTCTTTATCCCCCAGCCCCCTCAGTGAAGTTGTCTTATACATTTGTAGAGTTAGAGTCTTTTCTTTCCCATTTTGTTTTCTCTCCTGGTACCTGCCAAATTCCTGAACAATTTTTAAAACTGAGATGCATTAAGGTCACACTTAGTGCTGTGAACATCAGTGGGTTTTGACAAATGCGTCATGTATCCACAACTACATGGTCATACAGAATAGTTTCACTGGTCTAAAATGTCCCATGGGGTCCACGCTTGCCATGCTTCGCTCGTTCTCCAAACTCGTGGCAACTGCTGATCTTTTAACTGTTATTGTAGTTTTGCTTTCTCTGTAATGCAATTGAATTGAAATAAGATGATGTTACCTCTTTCAGGCTGGCTTCTTTTGTTTATCATATGAATTTAAGATTCCTTCGTGTGTTTTCATGACTTGAGACCGCATTTATCATTACAGCTGAGTAAAATTCCCTTGTATGGAGATACGTAATTAGTTTATCCATTTATGTATTGAAGAACATCCTGGTTACTTCCAGTTTTGTTGATTATAAGTAAAACTGCTGTAAACAGTCATGTGCAGGTTTTTGTGCAGACATAAATTTTCAAATCGGTGGGGAAAATATCTAAAAGTATGACTGTTGGATCATCTGATAAGACTATGATTAGCTTTGTAAGAAAACCGACAAACCATCTTCCAAAGTGACTGTCATTTTCACTGCCACCAGCAATGAATGAGAGTTCCTGTTGCTCTGCCTCCAAACCAGCATTTGGTATTGCCAGATTTTTGGATTTCTGTCATTTTAATTGCTATTTGGTGGTATCTCAATATTGTTTTAATTTGCAATTCTTTAAGGATTGTTGGTGATGAGCAAATTTTCTCATCCTTATTTTCTATCTGTGTATCTTCTTTCATGAGGTGCCTGTTCAGATCTTTTGACTGTTTTTTTTTAATTGGGCTGTTTTTTTTCTTTTTGTTGACACTGAGGATTCTTTGTATTATGAGGAGTGTGAGGATTTTTTGATTTTTGGATACAAACCCCTTATTAGATACAAGTTTTGTAAATATTTTCTGCCAGGGTGTGACTTGTCTTTCTATTCTCTTAACAATGCCTTTTACAGAGCAAATGTCTTTTATTTTAATACTGCCTAATTTATCACTTTTTTTTTTACATGGATCACACTGTTGGTGTTATATCAATAAACTTATTGCCAAATTCAAGATGACATAAATTTTCTCCTATGTTTTCTTCTAGAAGTTTTATTGTTTTTTTTGGTTTGTTTTTTGTGGGTTTTTTTTGCGGTACACAGGCCTCTCACTGTTGTGGCCTCTCCCGTTGCGGAGCACAGGCTCCGGACATGCAGGCTCAGCGGCCATGGCCCATGGGCCCAGCCACTCTGCGGCATGTGGGATCCTCCTGGACCGGGGCACAAACGCACATCCCCTGCATCGGTAGGCAGACTCTCAACCACTGCGCCATCAGGGAAGCCCCCTAGAAGTTTTATTGTTTTGCATCTTCTTTCGGTTCTATGATCCATTTTGAGTTAATTTTTGTGAGAGGGATAAATCAGTGTCTAGGTTCTTTTTTTTTTTTTTTGCACAATTGTTGCAGAACCATTTGCTGAAAAAACTACCTTTTCTCCATTGAATTTCCTTTGCTCTTTTTTCAAATATTGGTTGACCTTGTCTTTTGATTGAGAAGTTACATCAAGAAATATCAATTATTGGAGGACCTTCAAGATGGCAAAGGAGTTTGCTGTCTGCAACTGACTAGTTTCTGATTTTTATGTTTATCTTAGTATAGATTTTATGCTTCTTATCATTGGTAGATTTATTGGTTTGTTTGCTCTCTTCTGTTTTTAATTACTTAAAAATTTTCTTTCAAAAATTTTTTTATTTTAATAACTTTATTTTATTTATTTTTCTTTCTCTTTTTCCTCCCTTTTCTTCTGAGCAGTGTGGCTGACAGGGTCTTGGTGCTCCATCTGGGTGTCAGGGTGAGCCTTTGAGGTGGGAGAGCCGAGTTCAGGACATTGGGCCACCAGAGACCTCCTGGCCCCATGTAATATCAATTGGCGACAGCTCTCCCAGAGAGCTCCGTCTCAACGCTAAGACCCAGCTCCACTCAACAACCAGCAAGCTCCAGTGCTGGACGCCCCATGCCAAACAACTAGCAAGACAAGACCCCAACCCCACCCATTAGCAGAGAGGCTGCCTAAAATCATAATAAGTTCACAGACACTGAAAAACACACCACCAGATGTGGTCTTGCCCACCAGAAAGACAAGATCCAGCCTCATCCACCAGAACACAATCACCAGTCCCCTCAACCAGGAAACCTACACAACCCACTGAACCAACCTTACTCACTGGGGGCAGACACCAAAAACAACAAGAACTATGAACCTGCAGCCTGCAAAAAGGAGACCCCAAACACAGTTAAGCAAAATGAGAAGACAGAAAAACACACAGCAGATGAAGGAGCAAAGTAAAAACCCACCAGACCAAACAAATGAAGAGAAAATAGACAGTCTAACCTAAAAATAATTCAGAGTAATGATAGTAAAGATGATCCCAAATCTTGGAAATAGAATGGAGAAAATACAAGAAATGCTTAATAAGGATCTAGAAGAACTAAAGAGCAAACAAACAATGATGAGCAACACAATAAATGAAATTAAAAACTCTCTAGAAGGACGCAATAGCAGAATAACTGAGGCAGAAGAACGGATAAATGACCTGGAAGATAAAATAGTGGAAATAACTACCACAGAGTGGAATAAAGAAAAAAGAATGAAAAGAATTGAGGACAGTCTCAGAGACCTCTGGGACATTAAAAGCACCGACATTCAAATTGTCGGGGCCCCAGAAGAAGAAGAGAAAAAGGAACTGAGAAAATATTTGAAGAGATAATAGTTGAAAAATTCCCTAATATAGGAAAGGAAATAGCCAATCAAGTCCAGGAAGCACAGAGAGTCGTATACAGCATAAATCCAAGGAGAAACACGCCAGGACACATATTAATCAAAGTATCAAAAATTAAACACAAAGAAAAAATATTAAAAGCAGCAATGGAACAGCAACAAATAACATACAAGGGAATCCCCATAAAGTTAACAGCTGATCTTTCAGCAGAAACTCTGCAAGCCAGAAGGGAGTGGCAAGACATATTTAAAGTGATGAAAGGGAAAAACCTACAACCAAAATTGCCCAGCAAGGATCTCATTCAGATTCGATGGAGAAATTAAAACCTTTACACACAAGCAAAAGCTAAGAGAATTCAGCACCACCAAACCAGCTTTACAACAAATTCTAAAGGAACTTCTCTAGGCAGGAAACACAACAGAAGAAAAAGACCTACAATAACAAACAAAACTTAAGAAAATGGTAATAGGAATGTACATATCAATAGTTATCTTAAATGTAAATAGATTAAATGTTCCAACCAAAAGACATAGACTGGCTGAATGGATACAAAAACAAGACTCGTATATATGCTGTCTACAAGAGATTCACTTCAGACCATAGGGACATATACAGACTGAAAGTGAGGGGATGGAAAAAGATATTCAATGCAAACGGAAATCAAAAGAAAGGTGGAGTAGCAATTCTCATATCAGACAAAATAGACTTTAAAACAAAGACTATTACAAGAGACAAAGAAGGACACTACATAATGATCAAGGCATCAATCCAAGAAGATATAACAATGTAAATATTTATACACCCAAAATAGGAGTACCTCAATACATAAGGCAAATGCTAACAGCCATAAAATGGGAAATTGACAGTAACACAATCATAGTAGGGGACTTTAACACCTCACTTTCACCAATGGACAGATCATCCAAAATGAAAATACATAAGGAAACACAAGGTTTAAATGATACATTAAACAAGATGGACTTAATTGATATTTATAGGACATTCCATCCCAAAACATCAGAACACACTTTCTTCTCAAGTGCTCATGGAACATTTTCCAAGATAGATCATATCTTGGGTCACAAATCAAGCCTTGGTAAATTTAAGAAAATTGAGATCATAGCAAGTATCTTTTCTGATCACAATGCTATGAGACTAGATATCAATTACAGGAAAAAATCTGTAAACAGTACAAACACATGGAGGCTAAACAATACACTACTAAATAACCAAGAGATCACTGAAGAAATCAAAGAGGAAATAAAAAATACCTAGAAACAAATGACAATGAAAACACGACGACCCAAAACCTATGGGATGCAGCAAAAGCAGTTGTAAGAGGGAAGTTTATAGCAATACAATCCTACCTCAAGAAACAAGAAAAATCTCAAATAAATAACCTAAATTTACACCTAAAGCAATTAGAGAAAGAAGAAGAAGAAGAACAAAAAACTCTGATTTTACTTCACGCCTCTCTGGCTCTTGAAATCCCTCTCTGGCTCTTGAACAGTGGATTTGACTGATTTCAGAGCTGCTACAAGTGGAGCTCACCTCTGCAATTAAACAGATTCCCAGAATCTGAGCCTGGGAAATGAAATTTGCTCAAGGCAAAGATCCAAGTTTTCATTCTGCTTGAATGGAAGAGCCAGATTCAAAGAGAAAAATGGCGGCATTGAGGACAGAAGACAGAACTCCATTTCACCGGAGTCTGTTTTAGCAGTTAATTTCTTCTCAAGAGGGACATTAAGTCTTTTTACCTAGCAGACAGACTCTAGCTGTTTAAACCCAGTGTGGGCTAGTGGAATGATTAGATTTTTGCATTAGTCATAGAAAGACAAGGTGTGTATTATTTTCCCCTGCTTTTCATCATGAAATATGGACAATCCTTCCACTGAGTATTTGCTTAACCAGGTCATAGGAATTCTTAATTCATAAAGAGGAAGAAACAACATCTGGGAACCAGGACCAGTGCATTTTAGACATTTGCAGGTGTTTCTGGACAACAGGAGACCCTTGTCTACCTGCCCTGTACTTCACCAGTATCTTCACTCACTTTGATCCATCTTCCTGGCCAGCATTCACCATCGGCTCGGAAACAAAGTCTGTGACAAAGAATTATTGTGAATTTTTTTATTTCAGAAGAAGATGGTGCATTTATATAGGCTGTAAAATTGACATTTGTTTGTATTTAATAAGCTTCAAACTTACAATAATTCAAACAATGCTCTGTGAAAATAATTGGAAATAAGTCATTTAATAAATTTTTAGGTTTTTACTTATATTTAAACTTGTCAATAACTTAAAAGGATTGTGGATTCAAGGAATGTCCTACAATGTCCTCACTCTTGCTTCCATACTAATTTTTCATGTGGAAACACACTTTAATATTTCTGATACATTATTATAATTGTAGAGCCTTATTGAGAACTTTTAATTTTGTCACTCACCTCATTTTGTTAACTATTGTCCACTTATATTTGGGTTCAAATTTATGCTGTACTGGAAGAAATACAACTTATATTCTGGGAATAGAAATACCTAGCCCCAATCAAGTTTGTGACCCTGAGTATAACCTTGGTGTAGAGTCGATACAGCCCAGTGCCTAGTCATAGTGTTTAATGCCTAAAAACACATTGGAACACAGAGAATCATTCGTAGATACTTGCTGAATGGACCTCTCCACCCCTCCCAGGCCAGAATTCAGTGGAAAAATTGTAACCACTTTTTCCCTACTTAGAAGAAAGACAGTCTGGCCCATATTCCAGGAAAAGATGTTGAAGAAGGTGTCAGGAAAACAGTGGTGATACTTTGTAAAATGAGAACCCATTTTTGAATGTTAGAAGTAAGAAAATGAGTTTCAATGAAAAGGTGATATTGTATCATTATTACAAGTTTTATACCTTAAAAAATGCAACTCACCCAATTACAATATTATGTTAGTACCAAGAGGGCTTTTCTTACTTCGATAACACTCAGAAATGGTCATAAGTAAAAGGTGATATTCTTTTTAAAATGTCACGGATGCTGCATTTTCTGTATTCACTACTTTTGACACCAGGGGTAGTGAATGTGTGTGAATCTTGCATCCTCACCATCTGTACCTCTTGGTGGGTTGTTTCTAAATGAAGTAATCAAGAACAGAGAGGTTTTCTAAGGGTCCTTTGTTGAAGAAAGATGTTCATCTCATAGAAAATAAGGAAATACCTCCTTTACAGATGCATGGGCCCATTCTGAGATTTATAAAGCATTCATGGATATAAAAATCTATAAAGCATTAAGAGGCAAAACTCTTTTTGGTTAGTAGCTTATTAAGTCTTGGCTTCTACACACCCTCTTGAGATATTTGCAATATAGTTGATCATCTTGTGTCAACACACAAAACTTCACTTCATTCCTACTAAGTCCATTCATAGCACCACTCCTTGTGACCCAAGACAATTTTGAGACTGAAATGGTTGGACTTTCATTTATATGTGATCAAATAAATAAGATTCTCATGTAACACGTTTCAGGCTGCCTCTTGGTTTCCTTTCCAAGTAGGTATGTGGTTTTCAGTTTGGCTGCATGTCAGTCTTGAAGGGCAGTATTCATAAGAGTCGTGTCTGTCCTTGGCTCCTGACCTAAGCAGGGTATGTCAGAGGAACAGTGCAATGGAGCACTTGAGGCAGGGTGGCTTTTCAGAGCATTATTTAATTTCGGTTGTTGGTGCAACAAGCTCATCAGAGACTGCTATTTCCAGCTGCACTGCAAGCTGTCCCACAGTTTAATTCTCTGCTTATTTGTTTTAGAAATCCTCCAACCAAGCACCTCAGTCATGTGCCAAAGTATGAGGATGACTTCACACCTCAGCTAATTCACATCTTCAAGGAGAGAAAACAATTTGCAACTGAATCCAGCCTCACTCATACCACCCAACAAATCCCTTTTGCTCATGAGCCACCCCGGGAACTCTGGGGCAGACCCAGAATTGTCAAGAAAAGTAGATAGGTTAGGATATGCAAATACAATATGCTACGTATGTATTGATTTGTCTATTGACATTATGTTTAGAGAGAGGTTATATACAACTCACGGGTTAAATCAAATCTTGTGTTGCAAAGCACCTGAATAGAAAGACGATGCATATTTATCACTTATGTTGTATGATATAGTCAACTCAGATACGAACATAATGGAAATACCTTTACCATTCCTATATTCATTAACCCCTGTCATTGCCGTGTTAACTTTTCAAAGACATCGGAATCAATGTTATTAGTCTTAGCTGATGCTAGTAATTAAAGATATCCTTAAATAAAATGTTCTGTCAGAAAAATATAAATATTTATCAAGCACTCAATACAGAACAGGGGGGACTTCCCTGGTGGCGCAGTGGTTAAGAATCTGCCTGCCAGTGCAGTGGACACGGGTTCAAGGCCTGGTCTGGGAAAATCCCACATGCCGTGGAGCAACTAAGCCCGTGCACCACAACTACTGAGCCCGTGTGCCACAACTACTGAAGCCCACGCACCTAGATCCCGTGCTCCACAACAAGAGAAGCTACCGCAATGAGAAACCCACGCGCAGCAATGAAGTGTAGCCCCCACCTTGATGCAACTAGAGAAAGCCTGTGCACAGCAATGAAGACCCAACACAGCCAAAAAAAAAAAAAAATACAGAACAGAGACTAATCTAGATTTTGAAGATAGAGCAGAAGACAAGACAAGCAGAATCTTGGCTTTCATAGAGTTTGGGTTCCTCTTTCTCTCTTGCTCTTTCTCTCTCTCTCTCTCTCTCTCTGTGTGTGTATATGTGTATAGGTTAGTAAACTGATAAGTAAATCTTTATGTATAAAATTAGATACTGGAAAGTGCTATCCAGAGAATTAAAATTGGATTATGTGACAGGGAGTAACACTGTTTACTTTAGATTGGGTGGTCAGGGAAAGGGTTTTTGTGGACACATTTAAGCTCATTTAGACAAGAAGGAGCCAGGAGCATGACCATCTGGATCTGAATCTGGAAGAACATTTTGGGTGGAAAGGACAATGAGTTTAAAAGTCCCAAGGCAGGAGCAAACTTGGCTTCTTCAAAGAGCAGATGAAAAGCAGAAGTGTCTGGAGAGTAGCAGGTGATGGGAAGAGTGAGGGCGGGAAGAGGAGGAAGAAAGGGACGTGAAACAAACATTAACCAGGAATGTGTGGATAGAAGAAGCAGAATTTGGTAAAAATGATGATTTAGCACCATACCATTTTCGCATTGCAGCTCACTATATTTACCCATTCACATGCAGATGAATAGAATAAAAATATTTTCTTGATTTTTGCAGTATGAATCATTTTCTCATCTTGCTTTACACCCCAACAAAGTACTTTTTGGAATTAGGGGTCTTGCTGACTTTTTCTTAAATCCCCATTGTGCCATGATCGTCTTTAATGTAGGTGAAATGGCAGAGAATTTGGATTTGGAAAAAATAGTTTCCTTATAGAGTTGAAGTCTTTTTAATCCTGGGAAATGACATGGTGTGCTGGTGTCAAAGGATGCCTTTTCAGAAACTTGTTTCCCCGTCTCTCTTTTTCTCCCCAGTGGTTTCTATTTCTTAGTCCCTCTGCTCCGCACGAGTGATGGTATCACCACAGGTGCTCTGTTGCTGACACAGGATAGATTTCCCTGGGTAGCAGTGCTGAGTGACTCCCTTTCTTGACTCATTCAAAACAAGACAGGCTGTATAAACCCACTTGAGAATACATCCTGCAGGAAACAAGATTACCTAATCATTTGCTGCATCTCTATTTTCTGCTTTTCCACAAATGGCTGGTAACATGAGCAGTCACAGTTATGGACTCCATTTTTTTAATGTATATATGTATCATACATACTCTTTGGTTTGGATTTCTCAAGAAGTGAGAATTACAGTTTTTTTTTAAATTGTTTTGATGTTTGGGGATTTTGTAGCCAAGAGTTCAAATGACAGATGTAATATTAGTTTTCTGGATAACTGTGCATGAACAAACAGAAGAATGCCAGAGAACAGAAGGGGCTCAAACCACACATATAGGTCAATGTTAGGTGTAGCTTCAACTGAGGTTACAGATTCTGTTCTGTACAGAGTCTTAATTTTTTAATTACAATTTATTTTTATTGAATAATACATATATATTTTAAAACTCATATTTTAAAACACATATTTAAAAATTGTTTAAAACTCAAACAGTCCTCCAAAGCTTATCTTTCAAAACAGCAGTCTTCTGTCTACCCCTTCAAACCCCTGTATCTTGCTTCCCAGAGGCAACCATCTTCACTTTTATCTGATTCCTCTTGTACCTCAGTATTCCTCAATAAATGTCGAGTTTTGATATTCTGTTTTAGGTTGCCGTTATGAAAGAAGATGATTTGGCTTATCTACACAAACTCTTTGCTACAAAAGTATGTCCATTCCCCCATCTTACCAAGAAAAGCATATTATATTGAAAATTTTGCTTAAATTAACATCCATTGTTTACAATTATGACTGTAGATATTGTTCAAGGTTGAGGCAGACATCCATCCTTGTATGCTATGATTATATTTCATGGCTACTATTTTCTTCTTCGAATTAAAATGTCTTTAAAAAAAACAGTTGACTAATCTATGACAAAGTAGGCAAGAATATACAATGGAGAAAGACAGTCTCTTCAGCAAATGGTGCTGGGAAAACTGGACAGCTACACGTAAAAGAATGAAATTAGAACACTCCCTAACACCATACACAAAAATAAACTAAAAATGTTTTAAAGACCTAAATGTAAGAGCAGACACTATCAAACTCTTAGAGGAAAACATAGGAAGGACACTCTTTGACATAAATCACAGCAAGATCTTTTTTGACCCACCTCCTAGAGAAATGAAAATAAAAACAAAAATAAACAAATGGGGCTTAATGAAACTTAAAAGACTTTGCAAAGCAAAGGAAATCATAAAGAAGATGAAAAGACAGCCCTCCAAATGGGAGAAAATATTTGCAAATGAAGCAAAAGAGAAGGGATTGATCTCTAAAATATACAAATAGCTGAGGAAGCTCAATATCAAAAAAACAAACAACCCAATCCAAAAATGGGCGGAAGACCTAAATAGACATTTCTCCAAAGAAGGTATACAGATTGCTGACAAACACATGAAAGGATGCTCAACATCACTAATCATTAGAGAAATGCAAATCAAAACTACAATGAGTTATCACCTCACACCGGTCAGAATGGCCATCATCAAAAAATCTACAAACAATAAATGCTAGAGAGGGTGTGGAGACAAGGGAACCCTCTTGCACTATTGGTGGGAATGTAAATTGATACAGCCACTATGGAGAACAGTATGGAAGTTCCTTAAAAAACTAAAAATAGGGCTTCCCTGGTGGCGCAGTGGTTGAGAGTCTGCCTGCCAATGCAGGGGACACAGGTTCGAGCCCTGGTCTGGGAAGATGCCGCATGCCGCGAAGCAACTATGCCCATTAGCTACAACTACTGAGCCTGCACGTGTGGAGCTTGTCCTCCACAACAAGAGAGGCCGCGACAGTGAGAGGCCCGCGCACCGCGATGAAGAGTGGCCCCCGCTCACCGCAACTAGAGGAAGCCCTCACACAGAAACAAAGACCCAACACAGCCAAAAATAAATAAATAAATACAATTTAAAAAAGAAATCCTGAATGCTGAAAATAACTTAAAAAAAAAAACCCTAAAAATAGAGCTACCATATGATCCAGCAATCCCACTCCTGGGCATATACCCTGAGAAAACCATAATTCAAAAAGACACATGCACCCCAGTGTTCATTGCAGCATTATTTACAATAGCCAGGACATGGAAGGAACCTAAGTGTCCGTTGACAGATGAATGGATAAAGAAGATGTGGTGCATATATACAATGTAATATTACTCGGCCATAAAAAGGAATGAAATTGGGTCATTTGTAGAGACATGGATGGACCTAGAGAGTGTCATGCAGAGTGAAGTAAGTCAGAAAGAGAAAAAAATATTGTATATTAATGCATATATGTGGAATCTAGAAAAATGGTACAGATGAACCAGTTTGCAAGGCAGTAATAGAGACACAGATATAGAGAACAAACATATGGACACCAAGCGGGGAAGGGGGATAGGAAGAATTGGGAGATTGGGATTGACATATATACACTAATATGTTTAAAATAGATAACTAATGAGAACCTGCCGTATAGAACAGGGAACTTGACTCAGTGCTCTGTGGTGACCTAAATGGGAAGTAAATCCAAAAAAGAGGGGATATATGTATACATAGAGCTGATTCACTTCGCTGTACAGCAGAAATTAACACAACATTGCAAAACAACAATACCCCAATTTAAAAAAAATACACATATATGTGTAATTCAAATAAATAAATAAATAAATATTGAGACTAAATAAAAAACCAGTTGATTATGTTTTATTTCCTTTATTTCTTTCATAAAAAACTTTCAGGCATTCAGATTTTTTCAGCTATTGAGCATAATGGAACAAATATCCATGTATACATCACCCCATTTAAGAAGTAAAACCTCACAAATACCACTGAAGTCATGGATAAACTGTTTTTTGATCACATTTCCCTCGCTGCTCATTAGAGGTAAACACTATAAATTTTTTTGTTATTTGTTAGTCTCAAGAAGTGTGTACAGTTTTACTCTATATGTATAAATCCCTAAGCAACATATTACATATTTTTAACTTTGTATAATTGCATCATACTGTATGTATTTTGGTAAATCTTGCTTTTCCCCATCAATGGGTCTTTGGGATTTCTAATGCATGTAACTGTAACAAATTTATTTTATTATATAAATATCCCATCATGTGTCTATACACACAATGTGTTTATTGATTCTCATTTTTCTGATTAGCATTTAGTTTGTACTTAGAATTTAACTATAAAAATACTGCCCCAAGTCTTTTAGTGCATGCCTCCTTTCCCACAAAGACAGGAATCTTTATAGTATTCATACCTAGAAATAGGATTGATGGGTCTTGGGGCATCCTCCTTCAGTTTTAATAGATAATGCCAAATATCTCCCCTGAGTAGTTAAGACAGTTTATAACCCCATTAGTGCTGTAAAAATTTTCTAATTGCTTCTTCTCTTTACCTACACTTGGTGTACTCAAACTTTTTGCCAGTCTGTTGAATCTGAAATGTTTCTTACGTTCTTTTGTTTTGCATTTTTCCAATTATTACTGAGAATCTCTCTTCCTAGGTTTATTGGCCGTTGGGTTTTTTCATCTGTGAATTTGCCTATTTGCAGGTCTCATTTGCCTTCTATTTAATTCTTCATATATTTTGGATTTTAATTATCTCTTACTTTTAAACTTTGCAAATGTACTTGACTATGCTATAATTTATCCATTAGTTTTTTTATGTCTTTTGATATTTGACCATTTCTAATTTTAAAATAGTTGAATTTGTTAATCTTTTCCCTATGATTTGCATTTTTTTCTGTCTTGTATGAGAAATCTCTTCTTACACTAAGGTCATAAAGATAATCTATATTTTCTTCTGAATTTCTATGAGCTTGTTTACAAGATCTTTATTCCACCTGGGATTGATCTTCTCGTACATTGCAAGGTTAGGGTATAATTTTATCTTTCCTATATGGATAGCCATGGTCCTGGAATTGTACTTTCTGTAGCCCATCATTTCCTGACTGATCTGCAAGGGCATCTCATCAAGTTCCTAGAAGAAAACATAGGGAAAAAGATTGTGAACAGTAGCCTTGGCAATAATTTCTTGAATATGACATCAAAAGCACATCAACAAAAGCAAAAATTGACAAGAGAGACTAAATAAAAATAAAAAGCTTTTGCACAGCCAAGGAAACAATCAAAAACAGCAACAGCAAGGCAATGTACAGATTGGAAGAAAGTATCTGCAAACCATGTATCTGATAAGAAACTCATACAATGTAATAGTAAGAAAACAAATAACCCAATTAAAAAATGGACAAAAGAACATAGACATTTCTCCAAAGAAGCCATATAAAAACAGATATATGGGCTTCCCTGGTGGCGCAGTGGTTGGGAGTCCGCCTGCCGATGCGGGGGACGCGGGTTCGTGCCCCAGTCCGGGAGGATCCCACATGCCGCGGAGCGGCTGGGCCCGTGCGCCGTGGCCGCTGAGTCTGCGCGTCCGGAGCCTGTGCTCCGCGGCGGGGGGGCCGCAGCGGTGAGAGGCCCGCGTACCACAAAACAAAAACAAAAACAAAAAAAAACAAAACAGATATATGAAAAGGCACTCAACATTACCAATCATCAGGAAATGCAAACTCAAACCACAATGAGATATTGTCTTACACATTTTAGGTTGGCTTTTATTAAAGAAAAAATATTAAAAATGTCGGCGAGGGAACCCTTGTGCACTGTTGATAGGAAGGTAAAGTGGCACAGCTGCTATGGAAAACGGTAGGGCGGTTCCTCAACAAACTAAAAGCAGAACCATCATGTGATCCAGCAATACCATTTCTGAGAGTATGTCCAAAGGAATTGACATCAGGATCTCGACGAGAAATACATTCCCACGTTCATTGATGAATTGTTTGCAATAGCCAAGGCATGGAAGCAACCTAAATGTCCATTGATGAATGAGTGGGAAAAGAAAATGTTTTTTCATATACATACCATAAAATGTAATTTAACCTTAAAAAAGAAGGAAATTCTGTCATTTCCAATGACACGGATGAACCTGGAGGATATAATGCTGAATGAAATAAGCCAGACACAGAAATACAAAGACTATGTGATACCACTTACATGATGAATCTAAAATTGTCAAATCCATGGAAGCAGAGTGTGGTATGGTGATTGCCAGAAGGGAGAGGAAAATGGGGTAATATTAGTCAAAGAGTACAAAATTTCATTTATACCAGATGAATAAATCCTAGAGATTTGTACAGCGTAGGATCTTTAGTTAACAATACTGCATTGTACATTTAAAAATTTACTGTGGGTAGATCTTATGTTGTGTGCTTTAATCACAAAATACTAATAGTATTAATAATTATGGTAGAAGAAAGAGGAGGAGGAGAAAAAGGAGGAAAAGGGAGGAGGAGAAGTAAGAGGGTTTGAGGAGACTTCAGGAGGTGATGGATAGGTTTTATGGCATAGATTGTGGTGATGGGTCCATGGGTGTTTATTTATCTCCAAACTCATCAAATTGTATATATTAATTATGTACAACTTTTTGTTTATCAAAAGAAGAAAAGGAAATAAAATTTCTTGTGAAATATGCTTTCTTATAATAGTATTATAATTAAGGATATATATATGTTACATACAATAATCGTAAATATATTGTACCAAGGTCGTTTCCCATTTTATTTTGTGGATATTTCATTGGTTGTCTGAGACAGGAAGCATAAGAAATATATGATTTTAATGTGCTTAAATATTAGCGGAATTAAGTTCATTACACAAAAAAAGCATTTGTATGTAGCTGTGTTTTGTAACCTTTGTTTATGAAAAAGATATCGGTCAGTACCATAATCTCTTGGGGAGAATATCCTTTAGGAGTAATATGAAGAACACCTCTTTTAAAAAGCTGATACATTTAAACATCTCAAGGTCCCACTTTATAATCAAAATAGAAAGTTGTCAAAAAAGTAGTGGAAAAATAATGGCTGGGTTCTTCATAGTCAGAGCTGTGAAGAAAATCTCAGGAATTTATCCTAGATGATCACCTCTGTTTTACAGATCTAGGTAGTTAAAATAATTGTGATAACTCTAGGTGAATACCTCTACATTTAGGTGCTTACTGGAAATGAGCTAGAGGAACACCTCTGCTAGAGGAACACCTCTTCTAGCACCCAGAGCCTCAGCTCGTGAGCTGCAGGTACCCTTAGCTGCGTCCAGGGTCAGAAGGTGGGAGCGGGGGGCACTTCATCAGATTTCCTTGAATATCTATTCCAGTTTCATAAAAGACATTTTAAATAATGCCTTTTGATGAAAATTTAGGTCTTGAGAAAAAAAGCAATTTCTTCTTTCTTGCTCAGTGAATTTCACAGATAGACTTGCCTGCCCTTTGGACTATAACATTTGAACCAAACTAATGATTCTCATGGCTTAAGCCTCTAAAAGTTAGGAATAGTGACTTTTCCTTTTCTCGTTAGTGATCTTTAGGTATACCAGTCCACTGTTCCAATGAATACAAAAAAATGTAAGTAGGAAAAATAACTAGGAAACAGGATTTCATAAATAATATTAGGACCTCTCAGTAAGAAAAAAAAATAATAGTAGGAAAAAACAGAGAAGAGAAATGAGGCTGTAGGTGAATAAATATTTCGAGCCTCGAGGAGGAAAAGCTAAGGCTAGTCAATTTTCTAAAAAGCAATCTGAGTACATAATCCTAGCAAAAAGTGTTAACAGGAGGTGGATGAATTTTTACAAATATAAAAGGAAACATATGTCCTATGAAGGAATGTGAGCACCACTTAGCAATTTCACAGCACTTTTCATCTTCAAAGAATTTTGCATGTTAACTAATTAATCCTTCCAACACCCTTGTGACGTAAACGTGACAAACAAGGACAGAAGTGAGTCTCAAATGACTAATTTACCAAGCTCACTGGTTGAGAAAGAATTATGAAAGCATGCCAGTTACTAATGAGGAAGATCCTAGGTAGGGATTTTATACAGGATATTGTGTGTGTGTGTGTGTGTACTTTCCAAAATTTGTTTACAGAAATATAGAGCAAATGACAGAATTTGAAAGAAAGCATTTATCACCCCTTGAGCTCAGTTTATGCTAGACTAGTGTGGACTTCTCAAATAATCCAAATTTAAACTATGCATATTAGCAGCAGTTTGGTATTTGCTTTTTATGCATGGAGTTGATGCATTATTTAGACAATGAGAACCAACTATCTGAAACTTCAGTGGTTTAAAGGGAGTTACACTTGTTAGGGGGTCATTTTCTGCCCAATTCTGTAACATGTAATCTATCAACACATATTCTTTCTTGTTATGCAAACACCAGGACAAGAATGCAAGTCCCAACTAAATGAGAGATCTGACAATTTTAGGCTCTTACTTGCCAACCACTTATTTTGGAAACTTATAACTGAGGCTGAGGTTAGTTTTCTAAAGATCTAAGTCTGTTTCCTTTTTCTCTGCCTGCCCGTGTAATACCGTCTACTATTACCCTGTTGTGACAGCAATATATCTTTCCCCAAACTTGCAGAAGAGAATAGCGGAGCTCATGACCACCCTGGAATGATAATAGCCGTGCCGTGCTGTTGGCACCCTGAGGTGACGGTGGCAGGGAGTCACATTATCCACTTACAACCACAGCCATTCCATTCCAGCTTCACGGGATAACAGAGTGAGTCTCACTGATTACCAATCTGCTAACATAGGCACTAGCCTTCATTCCTTTTCTTGATGATAAAATTTCATTGTGGGCATTATTAGCCTTACTGTGCTGCTCTTAAAATTGTTACTATGACCTTTCAAAAAGTATTGATCCACAAATGCTAAATGGCTAAATATTTCCAAAGGGAAACCTGACTGCCTTTTCTGCACCACAGCTATAAAATTTTCCTTCCAACAAATCAAGACTGGAGGGTACAAAAGGGCTGAGCATTACCCTTCTCTTTCTCAGTGTTAGTTCCAAACTATTATTTGAGTTTCTCTCTCTTCCCTTCCTCCCTTCTTCCTTTCCCCCTCAAATAAGCATAGATTTTCACCTCAGTCCATCATTTCCTTGTATCTGGGTAGCAAAAGTCATGTTGATTATTGCCCAAGGTTTTCAAACGTGGTGCAAAGTTGTAGAGACTATTGATTTAGTCATTCAATTACCAAATATTTCTTGAGTACTTACTATATGCTAGTCACCATTTTAGTCACTAGTGATACAAGAAAGAAGAAAAGTTCCTGCTCACAAAGACATAGCACTTACTAAGGAGGCTGATACTGGGCCCCTCAAAATGAAGAGGCATCCTCTTCTATTTGGTCATAAAATTCAATCATTATACTACATTCCAATCACTGAGATACATTCTGTTGTTTGAAATTTCTTCCTGCATTTTTGTTTTGCTGCTACCTGCGATCATTTTCCTTCTGCTTGAAGAAAAACTTTTTTTTTTTTAGTTTCAGTGTACTGGCAACAAATTCTCTGTTTTTGTATGTATTCAAATATCTTTAATTTTTTGGAAGATTTTTTTCTAGATATAGAATTCTAGTTTGGCAGTAGCTTTCCTTTTTATTTCATTAAAGATATTCCATTGTCTTCTTGATTTCATATTCTATTGAGACATCAGCTGTATGTCATTATTGCTCCTTTAAAGATAGCATTTTTCTTTGAATGTTTTTTACTATTTTCTTTTGTCTCTGATTTTCAGTAATTTTTCTATGCTGTGACTAGTTGTGGGTTTTTTGGGGGGCGGGGGGGGGTTGTGTGGTTACCCTGCTTGAGGTCCACAGCTTTTCTAAGATCTGTATCTTGATTTTTTGGTCAGGTTTTGGAAATCCATTCTCTTCAAATATTTTTTTCCTTTATTCCCTCTCTATTCTCCTGAGCCTTTAATTATGTAGATTATAGTTTTCATCCATGTCATATAAATATAGATATAGATAGATAAATATATAAATAGATGTTATATATAGAGGGAGGCTTGTCCAGAAATACACAAATACATATGCTCATTTCTGTATTATTCTTTCTTTTGCTTTGGTCTCTATGCTTCAGACTGTGTTTTCATCATTTTTCTCTTGATGAGTTCACTAATCCTCTCATGTTCTATATCAATCTCCTCATTAAGCACATCTATCAAAGTCTAAATTTCAGTTTATCACATTGTCAACTCTAGAATTTTTATTTATTCTCTAATAGATTCCAATTCTCTAGTAAAATGTTCTACTCTGTCAATCGTTTTTGAAAAAATATTCAATATAGCCGTTTTAAAGTCCAACTTTAATAACTTGGTTAAATGAGAGTTTATTTCTAGTGTTTTCTCTTGGCCATGATTCCTGGGATGTCTAGTAGATTTTTAATTAAATGACAGCCATTGTGTGGGTTCTGGAGGTTACTGTATTTTTTTCCAAGTAGGTTTACTCTAACCTGTCCTAGAACCATACAGTAGGGTCAGATGACATTAATCAGATCAGGAATTGGATTTACTCAAGGATAGGTTGCAGTTTTTTTTTTTTTTGTTTGTTTGTTTGTTTGTTTGTTTTTTGCGGTACGTGGGCCTCTCACTGTTGTGGCCTCTCCCCTTGCAGAGCACAGGCTCCGGACACGCAGGCTCAGCGGCCATGGCTCATGGGCCCAGCCGCTCTGCGGTATGTGGGATTCTCCTAGACCGGGGCACGAACCCACGTCCCTTGCATCGGCAGGCGGACTTTCAACCACTGCGCCACCAGGGAAGCCCTAGGTTGCAGTTTTTGATGGCTAAATCAAGCCCTGGCTGTTCCACACTCCTAGGATATAAACTTCCACCATTCCCACTGAGATTCCAAAGTATTTGCTAGGATCCCTCTCCACTGTTATTCCCAGACTCTCATTTCTGCATCTTGAGCATGGAGCTCTTTAGTCAGTGGAAAATGAGAATATTCTAAAATTTTAAAATCCTTTGTCCTTGGGAGTATCATTATCAGAACTCCATATGGGGTAGATAAAGGGAGCCCAATTAGGAAGTTACAGTAATAGTTTGGTTATGAGCTAATGGAGCCTGATACAGGGAGTTGGCAGTAGGAATATGTATATGAAAGGATGCATATGTAAGCTTTTGTGAAAGAAGAATGGGAGAGTGAACTTGTTGATTATGTGAAGCGTGATGTGTTAAATAAGCTTCTTCAAGATTTCGAGTCTACAGACCTGAGGTATATTCCATGGACCACAGGAAAAGTGAAATTGTAACTTAAAGAGAATTTAAAGATGGAAATATATATTTGAGGGTAATACACACCTAGAAGGTGATTAAAGACTTGGTTAAGGACATACAGAAGAGGAAGAGAACAGGATGGGGAACAGAATCAGAGTGATCACAGACATTGGGGGTGAACCTGGTGACAGCTCAGTTCTCTTTTCACTTAACCAACATGTGCCCCTTAATATCTACGGCACAATCGCAACAAAGAAAACCATTTTGCATTTAAGTGTAGACAGATCTTAGTGTTCACAGTGGGCTGGAGATGAAGTAAAACATGAAATAATTTTATGATTTCTGGTCTTTATCTCTTCTCGTGTCAGGAGAACTAAAAACTCTATCAGCACAAATCTAGAGACTCTCAGTCCTACATTATTAATGAAAGATGTAGTTAACTCTTTATCCCTTTCAGGGTTGAAATTACAAAAACAGCTTGTTGCAAAGTATACATGGGATTCTTAAATCCAGGAGAGTTTAGGGTACCGGAGGAGAGCAAAGGGAAGGTTGTCAGTGTTGAAAGTAAATATACTCTGTGTCAAAATGCACTGTGGAGCCAGTGGTATGTGATAAGATACGGAGGCTGGCTTTGGAACTCTTTGTAAGTGCTAGGATTGGGGTTTTAATAATATAACAGTTCTTCAGGCTTTCTGACAAGGAAGGCTTGAAAGCATGCAGCACTGCAACAGGCTTATCAGTCAACTTCCAGGACAAAAACAGAAAGAATGCTCTATGTTCATCTTCAGGCAATACATTGTCAGTTACAATTACAGAGAAAAACTAACCTCAGTGATCTTTGCAGCATTAGTAATTTAAGAGCACGCTGGATTTGGAGCCCATCATTTGAATTAAAAGTACTGAATTTGGTTGGGTCTTTTGGTAATTTTTCAGAATTCTATAGCTGACACTGATAGGTAATGTTTTGGCAGAAAAAAAAGAAGACAATGGGGAAATATGTACTTGAAATATATACTTTGTGACTTCTCTCTGCACCCTGTAAATGTAAATATATATGTCTCCATATAGTTTTAATCCCCTGATAAGAGCAGAGATTTATGGGTGTTTAACTTTGCTTAACAGTTGTGTCCATAAAACCCAGCCTGAGAAAGTTCATAGGCTACTATATTTGAAGATGTAGACTTTTCTCTTTTTTTCTTTTAAAAAAAATTTTATTGAAGTATAGTTGATTTACAATGTTGTGTTAATTTCTGCTGTACAGCAAAGTGACTCAGTTATGTGTGTATATATATATATATATATATTCTTTTTCATATTCTTTTCTGTTATGGTTTGTTGCAGGATATTGAATATAGTTCCCAGTGCTATACATTAGGACCTTGTTGTTTATTCATCCTGTATATACTAGTTTGCATCTGCTTATCCCAAATTCCCAATCCTTTCCTCCACCACACCCCCTCCCCCTTGGCAACCACAAGTCTGTTCTCTGTGTCTGTGAGTCTGTTTCTGTTTCATAGATAGGTTCATTTGTGTCATATTTTAGATTCCACATATAAGTGACATCATACGGTATTTGTCTTTCTCTGTCTGACTTACTTCACTTAGTAGGATAATCTCTACGTCCATCCATGTTGCCGCAATTGGCATTATTTCATTCTTTTTGATGTCTGAGTAATATTTCATTGCGTATATATGTACCACATGAAGATGTAGATTTTCAAAAACCTTCTCATCTTATTTTTTCTCAGTCCTTCACTTATCCTCCATTCATAGCTGAATGTGAATGCTCTTATAAATTTCAAAGCAGGCAGGGGCAAAGGTAGCCAAACTTGTGCTACCCTGAATGACAGCCTGGAAACGTCAGCTCCCTTTTCATCTTTTATCTTTGGAATCACAGGTTGGCAGGTCGTACCAATCAGTCTAGAGCAGTGATTCTCACCTCGGCAGCAATAATCCACTGTGGAGTTTTTTAAAAGTACAGATGCCTGCATCCCACCCAGAGGTTCTGGTTTAATCGGTCCGAGCTGCCTCCTGGATGTTTAAAACTCCCCAGATAGTTATAAAGCACAACCTAGAAGAAAACTCAGGAAATTCAATTCCCTAAAGTAACTCTTATAATTAACTTCTTAGGAAACCTTGCCTGGATTTTCATCTCATAAATAATACTTAATCTTTATGGTTCTGTACATAGGTATTGGCTAAACTTATTCAAATATGAATCCAGTGTGCATCTGGGAGTATAGAAAACACATACCCTATTTTATAGGTATTACAGGTAAATGTGCCAAATTTAGCAAATAAAAACAGAGAATGTACAGTTATATTTGAATTTTGGATAAACAGTGAATAATTCTTTTTGTACAAGTATGTCTCAAGCAATATTGAGGGCGTGCTTATACGAAAAACATTATTTGTTGTTTATTTGAAATTCAGATGACGCTGTGTCCTGCTTTTTATCCGGCAGCCCTAATTACAGGACATGCAGAAAATGTTTAGCTGCTCCATTTTAATCAAAGCATTTTTGTTGACTTGTAAACAATCGCCTGTGAAACCATTTTATATTGGTCTGATCACAGTTAAGACACCCAGAACAAGCAATCTAGGCAGTGTGGCTGAACAATTTAACCCAATTCACTAAGCCTCTTGGCCTACTTATTCATTCAAAACACTCACTTTGTCTAAGATATTTATAGACGAGATCAATTTTAATTTCCTTTACCTCTCGAGCACACAGTTTGTAATTACTCCAACAGAGATTTATCCACCTTCTAATACAGTTCTGGGGTAAGACCTGCATGCCGGGGGGGGTTCACTTCTACTCCAGCCTAAGTTGTCTGAACTGTCTTAATCTGTAGACCAATTTTCTCTACAGCCCCCTAAGGAAGGAACTTGTTGATTTTGGCAGTGTTTACCTTTCCTACAAACAAATTCAACATTTTCCAGACCGGCTGGCTCTTAAAAATCACATGAGAGCTGCGGAAAAACTGCCTAGAGTATGCTTCAGAATTCCTCCCTCCCCCATATTCTAGGAAAAGCTTTACGTTCCTCACAGCTGCTGGAAGATAATCTACGGAGTCAGGAGTATTTAGAATCTGTGGAGAAGGCTGTACAGTTCCCTGAGTTCAGTTCTTTTCTAGAAAGAGAGTAGAAGAATCTGTCAGAAAAAAAAAAAGTTCCAGCCTTCACGAATGATAATACGGACTTCCACATGGAGAAAAGGGAAAAGAACTGATTTGATGTTTGTTTTCTCATAAAGGTTTAACAGTGTCATGTTCCACCTGGAGCAAGAACATGTATGTCGTGTGCTTGCGTGTTACTGGCTTTCACTGAGTATTGTCACTCATCTTTGCTTTGGGCAGCTTGAATGGTATAGTGTTGTGTCTTTGCATCTTTGTATAGTGTCTTTGTATAGTGTTGTGTTTTCATTAGTGAAGGTCATCACCCCCTTTCCATCTCCCCAGGTACCTCCAGCCATCCCTCTCTGTCTCTTAGACCAAAACCGTTTTGCGTCATGTGTCAGCAGAGTAAACTTTCTTCCATGAAGGAGTCTTCCTTGGCAGGCACTAAATGGAGGCTGGTGTCACTACAATCAAGACAGTCCAATCTATGTCTTGCAAAAAGAAAGTGCATTCGAGTTTCCTCACATCTGCCGTTTATGTATAAAAATTTTCAGATTTCATTGAATATTCTCCTAAGTCTTGTGTGATGTGCTAGAGACTGTAATTCTGTTCATCAAAATTATCTTGATCTGGAAAGTGTAATTTACATTTATTTCCCCTTGATGTAGTTCAGTGTTATCTCTGGTGAACTGAGAGCTATTGATCTATTTAACAAATTATTTTTTTCCTCCAAGTAATAACTTCATTGTTTTCGATGCTTAAAAACCAAAGAGTTCATGTCTCTGGCTCTCAGAGTTTTTCCTCGTCCCTGCCACAGACCTCATCCCAGCCAGGACCTACCACCTTTGTTCGAGATCTCTTCCTGCCAGCTTCCACTTGCGGTGTCCTGTGGGAATGCACCTTTGCCCCAATTTGTTTCTTGTCTCTTCTGTTTTCTCTTGCTTTGTTCATTTTTTTTTTTCCAAGTTCAGACCCCTCTATCAGATGTCTCTTACAATCTAGACCAACTTTTTGGGGTGTGTTAAGACTCCCTCCCTTTTTTCCTATTCCTGCTCTTATTCTCTAATTTTGCACTGAAATGGGTATTTCCTTTCTCCTCCATGTGTCTTCTTTGTTGGATTAATTCCTTTCCTTCTTCAATACCTCCTCCTTACTCAGAAGTGTTGTTAACAATGAAATTTACTGTTCTAATTCTTTGGCTTATTTTTTGCCATTCAGGCCAGGTCCTGGCTCTTCTTCGCTTCTGTCACCTAGATTAGATTGATTACAGGGAGAGGAAGGTAACTGATTGGCAATTCACTACTTGGGCTGTTCTAAATGTTGGAACCAAGCCTGTAACACTTTGATTTAATGCTTCAGAATGAACTTGAATCTTGGCCAAACTCACCAATTATTTGGCTTCAGTGTACGAACCTGAGCTGCGTTTAGCTTCCCCTCCTGTCCCCTGGGTCCTGGACTGGAATCTCTGGGTGAAAGCAGAGCTGGTCTGTGCTTGGGGCTCAGCGTGGCTGCTAGCCATGGTTTGCAGTAAAGGCAGGGGTGGGAATGGGAAAAGGAAAGGTGTACAGTCTCCTCTGACGCTTTCTCAGAATCCCTCACCCCGTTCTTAAACAAAGCCTTATAGGCACTGAAAGTTTCAGATTTTTAGTTTTTAAATTATTGGTCGTGGAAGTTAGATAAGCGCTTTAGTACGCTCCATGTTTTTTGGCCATTCTTTGGAAGCATGGTACTCGATACAGGTTTGAGCTTTTGTGCTTGTTTGATACTAGTTGATACAATAAGTGCTTCAATATCAAACAGAAATGAAAGCTGCGTTTCCCTTGCCACTCCTGAAAACTCTACCGTGGCCCTCTACTGTGTGTATTTAGGAACTGAGAGTTTAGAATCAATCCTCAGATCCCACAGAACCCCTAACTTCAGATATTGTCACCGTGTTTCCTAGGGTATAACGACACTTTTCCCGCATGGAAAATGCACTGGGCTGACTCTGTCAAAGAGCTGTATCTTAGACGGGCACTGAGAGAAGATCGGCAATTTCAAGACCGAGCCCCCTGGGTTGTTCCGAGGCCGCGGCGACCACCCTAAGATGGGGATGCTGAAGAGGAGTGTCCTGCTGGAGGACGTGACCATCAACTGCAGCAGGGACTCCGAAGTACCCGAGCCTCCGGTAGGTCACCGGTAGAAGGAGGTGCGGTGCGACCGCACGGTCACGTGGCTGGCGGCGTGGACAGAGAACGGGCAGAACTCCATCAAGTACACCATGCTGAACCCCAGCTCCAAGCCAAAGGGGGAGAGAGATTGGGAGAAGTATGAAGTGGCTCAGCGCTTGAAAGGAGTCTGGGCGAGATCCGTTCTCAGTACCGGGCCGACTGGAAGTCCCGAGAAATGAAGGCGAGACGCGCTGTGGCCCTTTATTTCATCGACAAGCTGGCGCTGCGAGCCGGGCACGAGACGGAGGAGGGCGACGCGGCTGACACGGTGGGTGGCTACTCCCTCCGCGTGGAACACGTCCAGCTGCACCCAGGGGCCGGTGGCTGCCCGTACGTCGTGGAATTCGACTTCCTGGGACAGGACTCGATCCGCTACTAAAACAGAGTGCGGGTGGAGAAGCCGGTGTACGAGAATCTGCAGCTGTTCATGGAGAACAAAGGCCCTGGGGATGAGCTCTTTGACAGACTGACCACCGCCAGTCTGAACAAGCACCTGCAGGACCTGATGGATGGCCTGACGGCCAAGGTGTTCCGGACCCGCAACGCCAGCCTCACCCTGCAGGGCCAGCTGAGAGCACTGACCAGAGCTGAAGACAGCGTAGCCGCTAAGATTCTGTCTTACAACAGAGCAAATCGGGTCGTTGCCGTTCTCTGCAACCATCAGCAGGCGACTCCCAAGACCTTCGAGAAGTCGATGCAGACTCTTCGGTAGAAGATTGCGGCGAAGAAGAAGCAGGTGGCCGAGGCCAAGGCACAGCTGAAGAAGGCAAGGGCCGACCACAAATCCAGAGGGGACAGCAGGTCCAAGAGCTTCCTGGAGAAGAGGGGACGGCTGCTGGAGAAACTGGAGGAGCAGCTCAGGAGACTGAGCTCACAGGCCACAGACAAGGAGGACAGCAAGCAGGTGGCCCTGGGCACGTCCAAGCTCAACTATCTGGACCCCCAGATCAGTGTCGCCTGGTGTAAGAGGTTTGGGGTGCCCGTGGAGAAGATCTACAACAAGACACAGAGGGCTCTCGACATGGCAGGCAAAGACTTTGAATTCTAAATGAGCATCTCTGCGCCTCGTTGGAACTTATTTTTTTTCACCATTAAAGCAGATGGGGGAATTTTGTACAAAAAAAAAAAAAGAGCTGTCTCAGAAGGCACACATCAGGTCCCTGCAAACTCAGGGAGCCCACCCTCTTGTTGGTGCATGTCTGAGGCCACAGGTTTCCACGCTGCCGAACAAGTTGGTGGGGACATTCTGGCAGCTTGACAGTGATTTTTATGTGGAAGGATGTTAAGAGCCTCCCAGATGCAATTCAATCAGACCAGGAACCATGTTAGACAATTCTGCCAAATTTATACTAATGTAAAGTAAGCTAGGTGGCTGTTCACTCCTTATCATTATTTTTGTAACACTTGATCTAAGTCAAAAGTTTAAGAAAAGAGTTTGCCCCTTCCTCCTCTCCTCCCACCTTCATGGCCTTTGTTCCGACAAAATGACATTGATTTAGGATCCGTTAGATTAACCAGTTGCTTCTCAGACAAACTAAAAGTAATCCCGAGCTGATTTTACCATCTATTGGTTTCCAAACAAGTTTGACAAAACCCATGAATTTCCATGGAGAAACTCAACTTCTCTGTGTAGATGCTTTGACCTGTACACAGAAGCTGGCTCTTTGTAACCAATAGCCTTGTAATATTTGAAGGTTTAAAAAGTCTGCCCAAATGTGGGGAAAAGTTAAGCATCAATTTAAAAAACTAGTGAAAATTTTGAGCTCACTTACAAAAACATATTTTGAGCACAAGGTAAAGAAGCATTTATATATTATGTACATAATACACAAAATAGTGAAACCCTGGAGAAGCTACAGGTAGACATTTAGGGATCAAGAATTTTGATTTATTTGTTACGAAATGCAAGACTCTACACATGTTTATTTGACATGTGTTCTAAGAATGTAAATGTTGGATATGGTATGATAATCTCAGGGCAGCCACAGGAGGAAATAAGAACGAGGCTTAGAAGGAAGAGTTGATTATACACACAGGTCCTAGAGAGCCACCACATGAGATGCAGGGCCACAGGGGAAGCACCAGGTTTGGGTCAGGTGGGAGAAGACAGGAACAAGGGGAAATTCCAGCTCATCCTTTATTGGGATTTCTGTGAGAAAAGCAAGACAAATCAGAGTAAAGAGTTTAGGTTTGGATAATTACAGGAAAGCCTGGGCTATAGGATGGTGTCTCGCTGGTGGTACCCGGCCCAGGGATGACTTGGAGCTTGGTTTGTGAGAAATAGATAAAGGAGTGGTTGAGGCCATAGACTTGGATTGGTTGGTTTGCACATGAAAAATGTGCTCCCAGCTCAGCACGTTGTTATCTTTAAGAAATGGGTTTCTCTTTTGGCCAGAAAGATTTTGAAGGTGTCAAACCATCATCCAATACAGAAAAGGAAGAAACAATTAATACAGCATCTTTAGTCACTTTCACACTAAGTTAAGTGCTATGAATATTTTATATATAAGACAGTCTCTGTATTTCAAAATCCCAAACTACGGAACAAGGACATTTATAAGGGAAATGTTGATCATCTAGGAGAAAGAAGAGATGATCCTATAATATATTTCTTAATAAAGTAGGAGGGGATAAGACCCATAGCGCACAGGGTGCTAAGGGTCTCAATTCCAAGGAGATGGTGCTCCACTGGTGTATACACTAATTAACTTAATAAAATATTACCACTAATTTAAAAAACTTCCTAAATTCCCATCCTTAATAACATTCTTACCTCTACTCCCAGAGTTAAGTAACTTTTGTTACTATCTTTCCTTTTTTTAAATTTTACTTTACAAAGTCTGAAAAGATATTTTAAGACAATTTTTTAGAGCAGTTTTAGGTTAACAGCAAAACTAAGAAGTTATAGAGTTTTCCATATGCCCCCGGTTCCTGCACTTACATAGTTTCTCCCATTACCAACATCCTCCAGCAGAGTGGTACACTTGTTATAATTGGTGAAACAGCATCGACACATCATAATCACTCTAATCCATAGTTTTACCTTAAAGTTTAGTCTTGCGTTGTACATTCTTTGGGTTTGGATAAATGTATAAGGACACGTAGTCATACTATAGTATCACACAGAGTCTTTTCATTGCCCTAAAAGTCCTCTGTGCTCTGCCTATATACCCTCCCCCGCCGCAAACTCTGGCAACCTCTAATCTCTTAACTGTCTCCATAGTTTTTTTTTTCTTCTCTTCCAGAATGTCATACGTTGTTATCATTCAGCACGTAGACTTTTCAGATTGGTTTCTTTCACTTAGCGATACGCGTATAAAATTCCTTCCACCATTCATCAGATATAATGGATTTAGCAACAAGTATCATCAAACTCTGGGTTACCAATCAAAAGGTAATGTATTATTTCTCATTATGAAAAAAAAGGGGGGGTAGGGTACCCAGTAAGGTCTGATTAGTACTTTCCACTGAGTCTGTATTCCACTATCTCATTGGCCTGATTTTGGCCACCTTTTTTTTTTCATACCAACACTTGTGGACTCCTTAGACTCCTCCAGACCCACTGGATCAGATGATGGGGTCAGCTTCCCTAGAAATACTTGGCTATGTGGAGGAAGACTGGATATCTTAAAATATATGCTCTTAGGAATCAGAGAAATTTCCTGCAACCAACAGGGCACGTCACACTCCTGTTTTCATTTATGGAAATTCCTGCTTTTACTAGTCATATAGAATGTCACACATGGTCGTATCGATGAGCACATTTGAACAGTTAATAAGATTGAGCTGAGATTAGGACACAGGGGCTGTGTTAGTGATGCATGTTTGCCTTTGGGGCAGCCCAACATAATACTTAGGAGCGTCGGCTCTGAAGTAAATGCCAGCTTCACATAGCTGTACGATCTTGGGCCGGTTAAACCTAGCTTCTCAAAGCTTCCATTTCCTCACCATAAATTGCAGATAATGATAGTAGTCATCTCATCTGGTTGTTAGAAGGATTAAAGGAGATAATGCGTATACCACGTGTTCGAAAATACCTATCATATTTTAAATGTTCAACACACCCAAGACATAATATCTTATTATATTTATTTTTGCACATCGTAGGCTCTCAGTACCCACTGGTGACTGAAAATACTAAAACAACTACAAAGACAAACAAACAAAAGCAACATAGAATCATATTAGCAAGTGACATCAAAAAGAAAAACAATAACATCTCATCCTGCACAGGTTCTCTGACTACCAACAGAAGCAGAGACGGGCCCTGCTGGAGGACTGTTTCCCTAAGTTGGGCTTGTGATAAATTCCCACAGATTAAAGTCAAGGATGTTTTCACAAAGATCACCAAACATAGGAGAAGGCAAGCCACTGCAAGTTAAGAGATGGAAGGATGGATGCTTTTAGATTCTCATATCTGCAGAATGGCCTTAACAGACAAGGGCAACAGAGAACAGTGTACATTGATGCAACAGAAGTCACAGAGACCAAAGGAACGGATCCCAGGAACATACCCATGCACGTAGGGAAATCTGATGGACAGAGTCAGCGTCGCACATTAGTGTGGAAAGGAAGGTCGCTTAACAAATCAAGCGCTCAAAATAAGCTATCCCAGTGCAGGGGAGAATGAAAAGGGGTCCCAGTTCACACCATCATGTGCAAATGTCCACCTTGAATAGACTGAGAACTTAAATGTTCAAAGCTGAGCCTGCGCGTCCGGAGCCTGTGCTCCGCAACAGGAGAGGCCACAGCAGTGAGAGGCCCACGTACCGCAAAAAAAAAAAAAAAAAAATGTAGATGTTAGCTTAGCTATGAGGGTATAAGAAAAAAAGTAAGTAACTGAGACAGACATAATTATAGTCAGGTTCCAGATATACCTATGTCCACAAAGGTGGACAGTACAGATTCTAGACTTTAAGTCATTCTTCGGTGGCAGCCTATCAAAAAAATCTTGGGGCCAGGAGATGAGTTTTTTTAATGTTGATCGAATGACAGTAAATACACTTTGATTTATTCTTTAAAGGAAGCGGCACAGGGTTTTATCACAGGGCTCCCTTACATAGTAATAACATTTCACATTATTCACCTTCAGAAGACAAAATACAAAACAAATTCTTGTATTAGATAATGGGTGAACAATGGTTGATTTGAATTAAAATTTATTTAAATGTCATTTCTAAAAGACAATGCATTTCCATGCAGATCTCATTTGCAATTTCAGAAAATCATACCTTATTACATAAAGATAATCTTGAGTATCAAGATCAATGCCCAGATGGATGTGGTCCCATTTTGACATCACAAGTCGTAAGGACCCTGATTCATGTAATAGGCAAACGAATGGCATTTTCTGATACTTTTAAAGTCAGAATAATGACTGAGGAGAGCTGCCCAAAATTCTGCCAGGCAAAGGAAATATTGGAGTGGGGACTGGGGGTGTTGTGGACCGCTTACCGGTGAACCTGAGGACAAAATTCAGCCCCTCCCCCCAAAAAGGAAGGTAAGTCTTCAGACAGGCATTCTCTCTGGCCTCCTGGCTCAATAATTTATGTCACCCTGAGGGCATTTAAGGTTTGTGCCACGGTGTTTCAGGCTACTGCTGAAGAGATTCATTAACTGTGTCTCTTAGGTCACTTGTGTTTACGGCTGACTATAGGGGTCTTTACTGTAAGGGTCTCTCATACACTGATCAGATTCTATTACAGTGTCTGGGAAAAACTCATTCACAGTCTTTCTGTTGATGAAAGATTTTTTTTTTAATTTTACTACAGATACTTTAACATGTATCAAATCGAGAGTCTCTAATGATTCATAATTCTCCAAGGTCAAATGTTTTCACCCAACCTTATCTTCCCTACAGTAATCTTCATGAGAAGTTGAAACATATGTAGGTTTGCCTTGATTTAGGGCATGGATTTAAGAAGACATATGGCAAACAAGCCAACACTGGGTCAACAAACATATATGCCAGGATTTATCCGTTAAAAAAAATTTTTCATTAACCCTGGCAAAGACAGGGTTTCCGTGGCCTTAATGCACAATGACTCATGCTTTTAACTACCTGTAGATTGTTCCCTAGCCATGCAGACTCCTGTCCATTCTTCAAGCGAATAGTACCAGATTGACAAATTACTCCCATACGTATGCTTCTTGTTAAAATTTAAAAAAAGAGAAAAGAGTGAGTATATGGGGACTTCCCTGGTGGCGCAGTGGTTAAGAATCCTCCTGCCAATGCAGGGGACACGGGTTCGATCCCTGGTCCAGGAAGATCCCACATGCCACGGAGCAACTAAGCCCGTGCACCACAACTACTGAGCCTGTGCTCTAAAGCC
Source organism: Lagenorhynchus albirostris (assembly GCF_949774975.1). Taxonomy (NCBI): domain Eukaryota; kingdom Metazoa; phylum Chordata; class Mammalia; order Artiodactyla; family Delphinidae; genus Lagenorhynchus; species Lagenorhynchus albirostris. The sequence continues at coordinate 183,082,144 of NC_083095.1, forward strand.
CACCAGCCACAACTATTGAGCCTGCATGCCACAACTACTGAAGCCCGCGCACCTAGAGCCCATGCTCCGCAACAAGAGAAGCCACTGCAAAGAGAAGCCCTGTGCACCACAACTAAGAGTAGCCTCTGCTCACCACAATTAGAGAAAACCCGCATGCAGTAACAAAAACCCAAAACAGCCTAAATAAGTTAATTAATTAATTTTTAAAAAAAGAGTGGATATGTCTATACATATAGCTGAGTCACTTTGCTGTACACCTGAAACTAACACAATATTGTAAATCAACTATACTCTAGCGAAAATTTTAAAAAAGAAAAATGATAAACATTTCAATGAACATATCTTCATAGATAAGATCATTATAAATATAGTGAAAACATCCAAAATATAATATGAATTCATTAGCTAAGAACCTAAAATCTCTCAAACAAATCAGTTGGGTTTGGGGGGCACTTGAAACTGCATTATTTGGCAATGTAGTGAGAGGAGAGTAACTTTTTTCTTTAGCTTTGCTGTCTCTTTTCATCAAAAGGAGACATTTTTCATATCTGAAGAACAGGACTTTACCTAATTTTCTCTTATTTCATAAGCATCGTCTTTCAGGGTAATTCTGAAATTGGCCATCAAACAAACGTCAAGCATTAAAAACATTTTTGTTTGATTTGCACTCTTTTTTAATTGATTCTAGCCAAAACCTCGCTCTTGTTTAGCTGTAAATAATTTGTTGATTTTCTTTCAAAATGTACATGATTTTTGAAAACAAAATGACATGAGTTATGCTCATAGGGTTATGCTCAGGGCAATTCATTCTCTTCCTCACAATAACGTAACACATATTTCACATAAGCCTGGAAACTTACCTTCCTCCCTGCTGCTTAGATCACCCTCACACACAGGTAGTGGCTGCATCTTCCCTGCAAGGGCACTGTGGTCACTGTCTTACTGGGCTGATCCGGACACCTGATTTTCTCAGTATCAGCACTACACTTAAAACTTGCCATCTTTATCTGCTAACCCTATTCTCATTTGAAACTATGTTTTTCAAAATAATTTCACTTTAAAGATGTCAAGTGAAACATGATGCAAAAATCACAAACCTTAGAATTTTCCGTAGTTTTGACTTACTGAGGGTCAGCCTGGGGTGAGAAACGCATTACATACAGTCAGTATATATTTTGTTGATCAATTCTAAAGTTGACTCGGTTTGTGGGATCTTGTGTTGTTTTCTGAAATTTAATAAATGACATTAAAATGAAGAACACATTTTAAATTCCCCTTTGCAATTCTCCACCCGCTTTCTAAGACATCAGACAGGTCACCATGTCTCCATCAGCTATGCAAGTCAGCCTCCAACTTTTCAAATCCCCTGCTACATATAAAATGTTTTTGCTTTCCCAGCTTTCACAAGGAGACAAACAAACATTTATGCTGGCTGGAACAAAAAAGTGGGAATTTTGCAGAAATACTTTTGATAGAGTATCTCGAAATTTCAAACACTTAAACATGCTGTTTCTCTAGGACTACAGTGAAAAGTTGAGAAGTTGCTTCACATTCAGCCTGACTGACGTGCACCCTGGCCTATGAAAAAACACCTCGAGGAATGTGTGTCCCTCCCTGAGAGAGTGAGCTTTAGAGGAGAGTATAACCTTTAGAATCAAGCTATGGAAAGTCTGAATTCTAGCTAAGTTGCTTTCTTGTTATGCGATTGTAGGTAGCACACTTCAGCTCTCTGGGCCTAATGTTCTTATTTTTTAAAGATTGACTGAGACAACATATGTGAAGTATGGAATGATTTCCCCAGCATATAGTAAGTGTTCAATAAATTTAAGCCATCTGTTACTATGCAATTTATGTGTTCTGGAAGAATCCTCTTTTAATACCCTGCTGATTCCTCAATACATATTTATTGTTTATTCTTTATATGAGCAAACGGATTGAAATTGGTTATTTTTGAAAAATTAAATTTAATTGCTATGTTCTAATATAACCCATGACATGCTAGGTAGGTGTCACTATTTGGAAACCGATGGCATCAGGTTTTGGGTTTGAGTTGTGACTTTCTTTTTCTAGGATTGCAATAATTTCTAAGTTACACCCACCCATTCACAGCATCATGGACCCATTTGTAGGGAAGTAGCATAATTCTTTTGTAAGAAGTTAAGTTTTGCAGTTTGAGAAATCCCCCAGTAAGAACTGCTGACAGCTTGAGTGGGCAAAGGAAAACCCAATGTGAAAAGGCGGCTGTTTGATTGGACCGTGGCACCTTCCCTTCTGGAAGTGTCATGACAGACAAATGCTGGGATATCTGCTCTCAGGTTTTGTTGTATCCTGTCTTACAACTGACATAAAATGACGTCTCTAATCCGTGTGCACTTTGGGTTACAGACCTGTATGTCAAAATAAAAGCCAGCAGGGGAGGCTAGGAAGTCTTACTAAACATCCTCTTTCTCTGATCCACCGTCCCTGCCGACTGGCCGGTCCACACCTGTGGCAGCTCCATTCTGAGAGGTGAGAGCAGCTGGCTCCCAGCACGTGTAAGCCCAGCTTGGGTTGGTACGGATCCTTAATGAGCTGTCAAGTGTCACAAGAGCATTTCAGGAAAAAAGAAATATATGTGAATGTCCTATGTTTTGTGAATCTTAATACTATAATAACATATTGAAATGTTTGTGATTTTCACAGGCAAGTTGGGGAAAAAAAGTTTTCCTTTGTCCTTTTTGTTATCCATACGATCAAAGCGAGCGGCATGGAGATAATTCCAGAGTGCACAACGCCAATGTTATTTTCATTTGGCTTTGGAATGCTGTTTGTGGTTTTCTTTGGGCTGTAGATTTTTTTTTCAGGTGAGATTTTTTTTTTAAATTGTATCCATTTTCCAAGCTTGGTAACTGCCCTGGGTTGGACCATAATGGCAGACCAATCTGCCCAAAAAACTTTTGAAGGCAAACCTGCGTGGAAATCACTAGTAACGATAATGATGACGGTGTTGGTGCCTGCTGCCAAGGTCTGCTGATCCCTCACCACGTGCCTGGACTTTTTGATGACTCTTGTCTTCTCACTTGTCAAAGGAGGAGGACAATAGTGTCTACCTCGAGGGTTTGCTGTGGAAATCGAGTACACATAGAGCACGCTGGACATAGGAAAGCACGTTAGCTGTTCTTATTGTGCGTGAGCTCATGTCATCCTCATGGCAATTATGTAGGGTCGGTATCATCACTGACACTGTCAGATGAGGAAACTGAAGGGCGGATGAAGTAATTTCCCCAAAGTCAAAATATAAATTGCAGAGCCAGGAGTAGAACCCAGGTGGTCCGGCCCTTGACTAAACCTGCTCATATTGTTTGAGTTTCTCTATTTTTTTTCATCATCAAGAATGAATTTATTATAAAATTATAAAAGAAAAACAGATATATTTGTTCAAAGCTTTGAAACTTTCATATGGCAAAAGATATCACGAACAAACTCAATCAAAAAACTATAAATTTAGGGAAAATATTAAATAAAGAGGGTAATTACACTTTATATTATAAAGAATTCTTTTTTGTTTAAGACGGTAAAAAAATTTTTTTTGGCTGTGCCACATGGCATGTGAGATCTTAGTTCCCTGACCAGGGATCAAACCCGTGCCCCCTGCAGTGGAAGCGCGGAGTCATAACCACTTGACCTCTAGGAAAGTCCCATAAAGAATTCTTAAAAGTTGGTAAGGCAGATATGAACAACCAATAGAAAAATGGGCAATTAAGTGGCTATTTACATAAGAGAAAATTCAAATTTTGGGGGAAAAAACATTAAGTAGAAGCTGAAACTCAGAGATTTGTAAATTAAAGTAACAATGAACTATCATTTCACACCTATCAAGACTGGTACACCCTTAAAAGACAGATTACAGCTATTATTAATGTAGATGAACCAGAAAGTGTATTCTCATGCATTGCTAGGGTAAATGGTTAAAAAAAAGACATTTAAAACAAAAACTAGCATTTCTGTAAAACATATACGTTAAACGTTCAAAATATATTTATTGATAATTACCTGTGAATACTACCACTGAGTATCTTAGAGTTTCTCTCTTTTCCTGGGCAAGCATCATAATTCCAGAAATTAAGGACTTAGACTTATTTGTGTGGCGTCTGATTAAAGCTCATGGGGATCTCTGATTAACTGAATGTATGGATTTGGTCAAGTTACTAGAAGCCCTGGCATTTTAATTCCAATGAGGGAGATGAACTATGATTTCGAAGGATCTTCCTGACTGTGAACATTCTAGAAGCCTAAGAAGTTTACACTCTCTCAAGCAATTCACCTGGTTTCTCGGACCTCCAAACAAGGGGAAATCGGTTTAAATTGTACCAGAAGGATTTTTTTCTTTTGTAAGAATGTTCTCTTGGTAATAAGGTAGTGAACACTGAAAAGAGAAGCTTTTCAAGCTCCTCACTTAAAGCTCTGTGAGAAGAAGGTGGGCCCCATCACTTGGAGCTGTCAGTGGCTCTTAACGCGTAGACGCTGGGCACTGACTAGGTTATGGGTTTCTTGTAGCTAAATGGTTCTATTTTTCAACGGTGTTAGCTTCACAGTAACTGTTAGGATGGACGGTCCTAGTCAAATAATTAGCCTCAGAATCAAGCTGTGAGATTAGTACTGGCTGAGGGAAGCAGGCAGAGGCTGTCCTCAGCATCCCATGCGCCAGAGAGGCAGGTGTGTGGGTACAGGGCACTCTGTGGGCTGTGGGAGGAAGGAAAGATGCCAGTGGAATCGGCTTTCGTCCAGGGTTACATTGTGAACCAGGCTGGGTTTTCTCGGGTGTCTCCAGCCACACTGGATGCTACCCCGCTCTCCTCAAGGAACTCAGGGTGCTCAGGAGTGGGGATCCCCCTGCAGCACGGAGTTTTGACCTTTCCTTCCTTCCTTCCATCCCACATCCATGTCTTCAGGTCCAACGCTGTATTTTTATTTATTTATTTATTTATTATTTTTTTATTTTTTTATTTTTTTGTGGCACGCGGGCCTCTCACTGTTGTGGCCTCTCCCGTTGCGGAGCACAGGCGCCGGACGCGCAGGCTCAGCGGCCATGGCTCACGGGCCCAGCCGCTCCGCGGCATGTGGGATCTTCCCGGACCGGGGCACGAACACGTGTCCCCTGCATCGGCAGGCGGACTCCCAACCACTGCGCCACCAGGGAAGCCCCCAACGTTGTACTGAGAAAGGGCCCAGGGAGGTTTAACGTGTAACATTTCCAGGTAGCATCACTGCTTTCTAGTTCCTTTGAATACATAGCTCAGAATTTAACCCTGGGGGAGAGCTTTAGACAAAGAAGCAAGACCTTCCTATGTAGAATGTTTTCTCATGATAGAGGGAAGAGATGGCTCTCACCCCACCACGGCCAAGGGCAGCCTGGCCTGGAATGGGGAGAGTCAGAACTCCATGGGGAAGATCGATTGAAAAATGTGAGATGTGAGTCAATATATTAGATAGACATTTTGAATATATATGGTTGTTATAAATTTTTAAAGAAATTTTTAAGACATGATGTTCAGGTTATGTGCCATCATTTCTACAAGTTATTTAAGTTAATCACAGTCGTGGCAGGGGTAGAATAAGACAAATGGGAGTTAACGTAATCAAAAATAATACAATTTTAGTGGTAGTGATTAAAACCGAGAGAGAATCCCTTATACCAGGCACACTCATTAACATCCTAACTAGTGAGATAACGAAACATATTCATTTAAAATTTTTAAAAAATTATCCAAATATTTGCATTTCCATTTTTTTAGAAAAATAAGTCCACACTACATGTATTATTTCTTCTCCTTATTTCAGTTTGTTCTTATTAATAAACATGAAAAGATGGTACCATGAATCTGTATTATTCCAAACAGAGCTGAATTTTCCCTTTTACTTAAAAGATGCTTTGTTTCAGCTCAGGGCAGCTTGCAATTAATTTCTGAGAACTTATGATCCTCTTAGACTTCTATAATATATTTTGAGTAACATCACAGGAGAAGTCTTTTTTGACATATAAATATAACTTACTTCCCCAATTTTATGGTATGCATTTCCCGTTATGTGACGAGCTGGTAGGCTCTCTTGCTTACCCACTATTTCTTAGGCATTCCATCACACATTATCCTATTTAATCTTCACAAAAGCACTGCAAGTTAAATAACACTGTATCTGCTTTTCGGATGAGGAAGTTATAACTCAATAAATAAAGTGAGTTACTCATGATGCCACAGCATGTACACGATGGGAAAGGATTCAAGGCTGGACAAAACGCTCATGTCATTTTGGTCTCTGAGGAAAATGAGCTTAAGAATCTCTCTTATGTCTGTGTGAGTTCTTTCTGAGGCTAGCAGGACCAACTCTTTGGCTTGTACATCAGCACTACTGGTCAGGAAGTCTCCAACCACATCCAATAAACAAAATATTTTCTCCTTTGGTTGGATAATAAAAGAAGACACATTTGTTTAAATCTGTTTTCTAGGACTCATAACTACCATGTAAAGGTTTATAAAAGATCTAAGATATGACACTTAGCTGGATGTCTACGGTTAAGATTCATCAGGGGTGGAGCAGTCTGGGTGAATTATATTTTACTAACTGAAACTTATGCTTTATTTCCAACATAATCTCAGCTTTTGCTTTTTATTGCTGTCTGTATCTGTCCTGACATTGCCATCATCTCTCAGCAGAATCAGCATTTATTGAGTTCCTAATACTCTATAGGTTTTCGGAGATCCCCTTGGCTTCTGGCATGGATTACTGAATAATCTGAATATTTTGAATCTATTCAATTCTGGAATCAAGTCCTTGAATATCTGTATCAGAGCAAATGTAACTTTTGGAGGTGACCTAGGATTGCTCTTAGGAGACCTTCATAATAGCTGGTTTCTTTTGAATCTTTTGCTATCGTTAGGATGTGTTACTTAATCCCCTTCATGTCTTCTTCTACCCTGGTCCCCAAATACCAGCTTGTCTCCCATGAGCTGAGCCCAAACCGAGTGACTACTTAATATAAACCATGGTTTTATTGGCTTTTTGCATTTCTAGATTGGTTGTGATGAAGACGACCTTTCAGTTAATTTGTGTCTTCATTTTTTTGCCTCCAAAATACCATCAATCCCAACATTACAAATCTTATTAGGTGACGTTGAGTTGAAAAATCTAAATAATTTGTGTAGCGTCTGAAAATATTCTGTTATTAAGGGTCGGGTGTATGTAATCATCTAATCCTGAAGACTTTATGACATTATGTGCTGATATTTTAATGATACTGTATTTGTTTACGATTATTTCATGAAAGTCACAGCATTCTCACTTCCTGGTTCTGAAATGGCTTGTTTAGATAGTTGTAAGAGTAGAATAGATGATTAACCCTATGGTTGCCGCTGTCTTAATTGTGTCTGTGTCATTAACATTTTATCAACATATATTACTCTTTCCCCAGAAAACCCAGTAAAATTTCCACACTTATCTCTCCAAAGATATCCTGAAGTGTATGGCAAGGATCCCAGGAGAGAGAAGTGTTGGGTAGGACATCCACAGTAATAAAACAAACAAACAATTTATCCAGTTATTCAGTTGAGGCAGCTCGCGTGTCCTACAGAAGCCCATGTAAGTGACCTGCAGCAAACCCAGGGTCATACCTCCACCCCAAACCACTGGGCTTGAGATGGCTGGGAAGACTCCATGATGTGCAGTCACGATGGCTTTGTCCACATCACGCAGGGGCCACTACAGGTGGTCTGTAGAGCTTGCTTCCATAGGCAGTGCTTAATAATTAGGGGTTTAAGAACATACTCTTGTTTTTCTCTCTGTAGTTTTGTACCTTCATTTTAATTAACTTCTTCTTTTTTTTTTTTTTTTTTTTTTTTGCAGCACGCGGGCCTCTCACTGCTGTGGCCTCTCCCGTTGCGGAGCACAGGCTCCGGACGCGCAGGCTCAGCGACCACGGCTCACGGGCTCAGCCGCTCCGCAGCATGTGGGATCCTCCCATCTTCCCGGACTGGGGCACGAACCCGCGTCCCTCGCATTGGCAGGCAGACTCCCAACCACTGCACCACCAGGGAAGCCCCTAATTAACTTCTTGATCCATTTTCCAAGTCCTTCTAATCCCAGATTCGTAACTGATATGTATGGCCCACGGACTATTGCTCTGGGAGGTAAATGAGTACCGAGATATTATCAGCTTTTCAGTGGAAATTACGTGGCTTGGAATCCAAGCTTTATTACATTTAATTCAGTTCACAATGAGGCTGAAAGTAGAGTTTTAAGTCACCTAGAAACACTTAGAAAACACATAAGACACACTATAGAAATATACTTGTTGAAACAAACCAGGCAATAAGCTTCCATTTAGTTTGTAGAAAGCTGGTGCTGTCATTCTGGCCTGGCAACCTTGTATCACACTTGTTACTGTCATAGACAGGAACTTTCTAGAAGCACTAGACAGTGCATATACACACAAGCCTCTGTTAGTTTCTTACCTATTTAAGAGAGTTGATATCTGGTTAAAGTAAGGCATATTTATAAATCTTTGTAAAATCTAAATAATAGCATTTGAAATTTTGTCCTTTCTCCATCTCTCCATTCCTTGTTCCCCATGCCCTCTGCGTGGTTAGTTGGAGGCATGTATTTCCCTCAGCAGCCCTATAACTGTGCCTTGTCTTCGTGAACTGTTCAGGAAACTGGAAATATGTAAGAATCATGAAAAATATTTTTTTTTCTTGAAGGAACCGGAGGATAAAAGTACCAAAAAAGAAAAAAAACCCCACCCAAATCTAATCATTATTATGGCCCCATTTTGTGGTTTTTAATGATCGCAGCTTGTTGCCCCAAGTCCTTTTGTAAAAGGTCAAGACCACTGAGATTGCCCAGGCAACCAACCTTCAGCAAAGAGATACTCAAGAGAGCAATTTGCTAATGCAGCAGGAACTGGTGATGGTTAACTGAGGAAAAACAGAATGTGAGCCCTAGTCCCTGATTCACTGGCTGCAGAAGTGAAAATGGAGAAGAGAACATGAATTAGCAGTAAATCAAGCCGGGATTGAGCTGTGGGTCCCGGACTAATGAGCCTTTTGCTCTAAATCCACTCTTCCTGCCTAGCGTTGGTTACGCTGCGCTGCCCGGCTAATGAATTCTGCTCACCTCCTGCCAGATTCCTGTTTCATTCCCAACAGACTAAGGAACACCCTTGCTATACTTGCAGCGTTCCCAAGCCTATAGAGTTTCCTGGAGCTGCCGTGACTTTGACCGACTGGGGTAAAGAGACAGGAGGGCTGAGGTGCAGATCTTAGTGTTACAGCTGACCCTTTGCTGAAATCCTCCAGAGGACTGCCCCCCCCCCAATCTGAGGCCACAGGGGGAGCTAACCAACACCAGGAGAAAAATCACAAAAGATATGTGGTCATATTTCCTACCCATCTTGAAACTGTCATAATTTATGCTTGTTTGAAAATTATTTTTAGTGCCCTCAGAGTACTGATGATAGAATTCAACAAAATCTAGGATTTTCTTTCCGTGATTTGAGATGAATAGATACTATCTGAGGTGTCCATAGGAAAATGGCATTCTATCTGCATGGGAGAAAAGAAGAAGAAGAAAAAAAAACCCTCCTGGATTCTAAGATCAATCCATCATTTTTAGAACCAATTTGTTCATATTTGTTGGATACATGATGCACTTGGAATAGTTTATATTCTGTGGATAGAGCTACCCTTCTGAATGGCAAATGTGATCACACACACCACTAGATTTAAGGGGACACTGCTTCATCCAGTCCATGAGGCAGTTGGTGAGCTTTTTCCTGCCCTGTTAGGTCCCCAGGTTAGTAGTGTGTGACAGCTGGCTGCTGACAACATTCCTGTCATCCTGGTTTAACGTGCTGTGTCTGTAGCTGGGCCCTCAAACCAGAAGGCCTGAGTCCAACGACCTCCCGGTTACGCCTGGATCACATCACTTCATCTCCTGGGTCCAGTTTCCTTTTGTTAAGGAAAAATAATGTTGCCTCCTCAGAGGGTGAGTGTAAAAAACCCAGCACAGCATCTGGAATATTCCAAGTGTGAAATGTTACTATCTATCCTCTAAATGACATGTCAGAAGCAAGTCAGAGTCTTTGCAAAGTAATAAAATCATTTAATTTTTTGAAAAAAGAATTGTTCACATTTCTAGAGGGATTATCACGAATACATCAGAATATTCTTAGAGAAATGACTTGAATACACCACTTCTGATAGTAGGACATTTCTTGCTCTCATTTTTCGGTGCTTAGGAAATAGAAGAGTTTGTGGGTGAAGTTGGGGGTCTTTGTATGCTCTCTTAGCTTCAGCAATGCCTGCCCTATTTTCCTCAGATTCACAGAGATTGATTCCCTGACAGAAGTAGGTTTAGCAGGTCAAGCGTTGCCGCAGAAGCTTGGCTGAGTTTACCCTGTTGTTGGACATACATGTTCTTACCTGTATGGTCTCTCTGCAGATGTGCAGGACCATACCTTTAACGATGGCTTTGGGTAATATGAATAAATAGAAGAGCAGCTCAGTCAAGATTAAAGGAACAGCCATCGCCATACACACAGGAGCCAAGTTGTTTTGGGTTTTTTTTCAAACATTTTATCTTACCTGGTATAACGTATAACATTTTTATTGTGGAAACAGACAGGCAAGTGTTAAAAGGGCCAAAGCCTGGCACCTGGAGAGAATGAGAGTGTTGGGCCTACATGCTTTAAGCTTTAATCATCACTCAGAGGCCAGCCTCCCCAGAGTTTTATTTCCCCAAAGAATAGTTTTGATCTGCAAATGTAAATTCTGCAGGAAGCATCAAACCTCAAGGCTGCAGTATAACTTTAAACTGATCCACAATTTAAATATACCATGATGAAGTTCCCAGCTGGGAAAATGAATAGTAGAACAAAAAACCAATTTTGAGGAGCAATTTTGAAGGAAACACCAAAAAAATGTTTTTAAAGGCATACTTCCTGCAGCTTTTGTCTTTCCTTTTACATTACAGTGAATTTCTTTTCTCACAGTGGGATTTTAAAGTAATTTATAATTATACACACTTGCAGGGGATGAGAGAGAAATGACCTAATTACAGACCAAATGGATACCCTCTGGCCATCCTGCAATTAGAGCGACTGGGGCAGTGATGGGCTTTATCCTCTTGAGTGGATTCGGTGGTTAACCTGGCAGGGAGTGTGGAAAGTGGTCCACGTGGTCCACAGCATCATGTCAAAATCTGTGCAAATTATTTGGAAAAAAAAAATAAACAGATAAAGCTAAACTTGAAAAGTGATTGTAGAACTGAAACTCCCCCTGTCCAGGACAGGCAGAAGCACAAACTGTGACCAGCAAAGGAGAAAAAAACAGCAGAGCGTTTTAATGCTGTCTCTGTATCTAACTAGATTCTAATTAGTTACAATTAGGCTGCCAGGGAATAACAGCTACAGTGACATTGAAGACGAAAATGCCCAGTTTTAACATAATTCCCACCATTTCATTAGATTTCCCTTCTTTGCTGAGATTTTGTTAGGAACATTAGTGGAAGCAAAAGGTCTTAACAGGTGTCTAACGGGGTCACTGAAGCAGTAAATTCCTTTTTAGTAATTCTCTGGCCTTCCTGCTTTTCTCTCTGTACACTCTACAGCACGGGGGATAATTGCTTGGATAACATGGTCTCAATTCTGTTCTCTTCTTCCAGCTAAGAGGCCATTTCCCCGCCCATTCTCTCTGTAGAAACCAGGATACCTAACCTGTAATGTGGAAAGAGCCGTGTCCTTTGTCTAGTTAGCAAAACTAGTCTGGCTAATGTGGAGCTCCTAAAACTCACACGAACACTTAGAAAATGATATAAATGACATGTCATAGAATGGGAAGAGAGAAAGAGCCATTAATGTACGTTTTTTGCATTGGGAGAAAATCAACAGATTCTCTCAATAGTCAATATTGTCCTCATGTGTACAGTGGCTGCACCAAGTGCGTCAGTGAGGTGAGAAGGTGGTGACTTAGGACACGTGTCCTGACTGAGATGGACTATTATGACGTGGGACTGCAGAAGGCAATTAATTATTATTAATTCAAGTAATTGGTGATTGGGTGCCCTTTCTATGATTTCTTCACATACGATGAGATTATCTAGAGTAGTGGAATAGCCAGTGTTAAAGGGATAAGTATTTTTATACCATCGTTGATACATGTACATGGTATTGTTAAACAAAACTATGGAACATTCTTTCAATGAAATTGTACATATTTCAGTGAGAGCTAAAAAAAATTGGTTAAAAAAATCATTTGTCTCTCTATATTCTTTTTCAGATTCTTTTCCATTATAGGTTATTACAAGATACTGAGTATAGTTCCCTGTGCTATACAGTAGGTCCTTGTTATTTACCTATTTTATATACAGTAGTGTGTATCTGATAATCCCGGACTCCTAATTTATCCTTCCTCCTCTTCCCCTTTGGTAACCATGTTTGTTTTTTATATCTGTGAGTCTGTTTCTGTTTTATAAATAATTTCCTTAGTATCATTTTTTTTAGATTCCACATATAAGTGATGTCATATGCTATTTGTCTCTCTCTCTATATATGTATAAATGAGTCACTTTGCTATACACCTGAAACTAACTCAGCATTGTAAATTAACTATACTTCAATTTTCAAAAACATGAAAAATTTCTCTAGATCTTCTGGCTATAATTCATGCGGTATTATTTGTTTTTGAATGACAAAAAAATATTTTTAAATATTTACCAAAATCTCGTGACTTGAAATCATGAGATATTCTGTTCTCAGATCCCTATATAAGGGGTATACAGTATTCTAAAGAGAGGGACGTTTCAAGCAAAGCAGAAACATAGTTACTTACTATAGGGAATGGGAGAAATACTGAGATTCAAATGGTACTTTTAACTCTAACCAAAGGGAGTGACCTGAAAATAGGAAACAGTAATAGGAAATGAAAACACATTCAAGGAACTTAGCAACTCAATAGTACTAATGAAGAACAAGTTGCATATCTCAGAAAACCAGAGAGTAAATCTGATGACTGTCCACCTATACAATATTCACAATTATTTGTTATGTGTCAGTGTATGGGGGAAAAGACAGAGCATGGAGCTTAGAGTCTACAGGGTGAGCTGGCCCTAGACTCTCCCAACACTCACAGAAATGAAGACAGGGATGGAAATTAAAAGAGAATAAACACAGATTCTGGTTCCATTTTCATGTTGCAAAATATAAGTGCAAATAGGTTTAAAGATGTGGAATAAAGTAGAGAATGAACTTCCAAATCAGAGACCCCTGGAATCAGACCTATTCAGACCCGTTTCCTGTCTCCATCATTGTGAACTATTCACCTTGGGTGGGCTCTGAATTTTTTTGTGCATCCGTTTTCTCCTCTCCAAAATGGGTACAATAATGATACCAACTTATCTGTCATAAGTATTAAATGTGTCAATATATGTAAAATGTTTGGGACCATACCTCTCTTACCCTTTTAATAAATGTTGGATATTACTGTTATATTTATCATCAGAAGAAGGACAAATTGACTGGGCAAGAATAATGGCACTTGGCATACAGGTGCTTAATAAACATTTTGAATGATTTAATGCATGAATATGGAGGAATGAATATACAAGAAAGTAAACATGACATTTTAATAAAGAAAAACATGAAGAGACTGAAAAGAAAAACACACTAAAATAGCTATAAGTAGAACATATTACCCTATTGAAAGACAAGGACTTTTATATTAATAGAAAAAAGTTCAGATGTATTCTGTTTCCAAGACATGGCTCTTCAGACAAAATTGGAAAAGCAGTGTTGTAAATATAGGATAGGCCTGCTATCCCATGCCATGAATATCAACAGAAAAGAGAAAACATTAACTGGGAGAATAGAATGTTATCTTAAGACAGCAGTTATGATTTGCAATAAAGATGAGCAGATACATAACACTATGAACCTAAAGTTTTATACCATATTTATTAAAGGAATAACTCTTATAAATGCAAGGAGAAACTATGAGATCTCACAGTAAGAAGATATAACACACTTGTCTTATATTTTACCAATCAAGTAGCCCCAAATGATTATTAAGTGGCGATTCTTATGGTTTTAAAAATCAGCTCTCCCTTTGGTAAACATAATCTCACACCCTCTTGAAGTCTTATTAAAAATTCCAAAATAAATTGGATTATTATTAAAACAAATCAAATTGATGCTAAATATACTTTTTTCAAATTATAGACACTGTACAGTCTTATATACCAAGCAGGGGTTGGTAGTCACGGGTGAAACAATCACTGTTATAGAGTATCTGAATAATATAGTCAATTAATTTAATAAACATACAGATAATCTACTTCACTAAGAGAACACATGTTATTTTAAAATATTTACGAGACATTTACAAAAATTATCAAGAAGGAAAACAATACATTCTCCAATGTATAGTTTGAAATATACAAAACTGCTGTTTTCACAAGTCACAAAGCAACTTCACAGACAGACCTAATCAGAAGAGCCCAGACTGTGTTCTCTAGCCATTGCAACAGAGCTGTAAATTCACAACTTTCCCTTAGAAAATCATTTTTAAACACCTTTTAAAAGTATGTTGGTTCAGGGCTTCCCTGGTGGCGCAGTGGTTGAGAGTCCACCTGCTGATGCAGGGGACACAGGTTCGTGCCCCGGTCCGGGAAGATCCCACATGCCGCGGAGCGGCTGGGCCCATGAGCCGTGGCCGCTGAGCCTGTGCGTCCGGAGCCTGTGCGCCGCAACGGGAGAGGCCACAGCAGTGAGAGGCCCGCGTACCACAATGTTGGTCAATGAGAAAACAAAAACTAACATTTCAATCCATTTGCATATTCATAGCAATGTATGTGCGGTGCGTAACATACTCTTTGACATTTGTTTTCCATCTGTGCTGTCTAGATCTGCTCCGTTCTGTTTTTTTACATCACATCCCTACCTTTTTTCTATTGTATTAAAGTTTTTGATAACATTCTGCTTGAATAAAAATTCCGCTACTAAGAATCAACTCCAGAACCTAGAGAGAACAATTTGTTAATTTAAAAAGGAATAAAACAGTAAATATAGAAAAAAAATTAATTAAAAAGGAGAACTGAGTAGAATTTACAGCTAAAATCCAGAGCTAGAACATCTAACAAGAAAGCCCAGTGAAAATTCATATTCCAACAACATTAGGAATTAGGTTATATAGAGATTATTAATAAAAAGCAAAGATTAAGTTTTGGGCTAATATGTTTGCATGTGTGTGTGTTGTGTATATGAAACGTGCATCACTAAAAGTGAAGCAATAAGAGTTAAAGAGAAAACCCTCAAACTAAACAAACCATAACAAAAGAAAGCACTCCTGAGTAGAAAAAAAAACTACAAAAAAATGAGAAAATTCATGAGAGAACTACCCCAAACCTTTGGGGTTTTTGTTTGTTTGTTTGTTTTTTGCGGTACGCGGGCCTCTCATTGTTGTGGCCTCTCGCGTTGCAGAGCACAGGCTCTGGACGCGCAGGCTCGTCAACCATGGCTCACGGGCCCAGCCACTCCATGGCATGTGGGATCTTCCCGGACTGGGGCACGAACCCGTGTCCTCTGCATCGGCAGGCAGACTCACAACCACTGCGCCACCAGGGAAGCCCCCAAACCTTTGGTTTTAAAAGTGAGTCCTGTCAAGCCCTCAAGAAACAGATAAATCCTATGCTTTTAGAATAATATTGAAGCTTTTCAATTTCCTGAGGCTTGATACTTCTAAACATCACTAAGATAGCATAGAGAATAAAACTATAAACTACCCCCCCTTAAGAATATAAATGAAAGATTTCAAAAAATCTTTGCTATGTTCAGCCAGAGGGTGTGTTTGAAGAATAGTACATAATGCAGGTCATGGTACTGGTTGGTTTGGTGGAACATAGACAGGGGACTGTCATATGTAGGACGACATAAGATACTGGAAATGCCCTTCTTCCTGGGTGGAGATTTAAGAGTTCTTTTTGAAGTTATGTTCTATAACTTACAGATAAATTACTTATGTTCTTTTGTATGTATCAAATATTACCTTAATATATTTGATATATTATATAATCAAACATATATTAATATATTTCTTAATATTTCTTCTTATGAAAGAAGAAAGGAAAGAAGGTCATACATAAGAGTTTACTTGGTCCAAGAATGTCAGGCTCAGAAAACAGTGGCAAATACAGTCCATTATGACAAACTAAAAATAAACTGACCAACATTAGGTGTAATTCAGCATCCATTCTTATACACTTTTTTTTTTAAAAAAACCAAATCCATGGCAAACTAGGGATAGCTCTGTGATAAGATATTTTATCTGAGCCAGTAGCAGGAATTGCACTGAATGGAGATGGGCTTGAGGACCTCCTATTGATGAGAGAACAGATTATCAAGGCCTTAGCCACATTCACTGGTCAGCAGGGTTCTGAAAGCCCCAGCAAGTGTGAAAAGAAAGCAAAAAGAAATAAGAGGTATTCAGTTTGGCACAGACTCGTCATTAGTTATTGACTATTTCTTGAACTTGTAGAAAACATAAGATCTTCAATTGCAATGTTTGAGAATGTTTGTAGATCAGCAACAATCATAACAACAAACCTTTACCTAAAAACCAAAGGAGATAGCACAAAAATTTCAGAATGGCAGAAAACCACTATAAACATTATTAAAAAGCAAACCACAGATCTGAAAAAAAAAATTTAGTGTCTATAACAGGCAAATGACCAATTCTGATATGTAAAAATTTCTTTCAAATCAATAAGTAAAATAGGAACATTTTAATGGAAAATTGAGCAAAAGCTATAGCATTAAAGGAATTCAAACATGAATAAATTAGAAAAAAGGATAAACTGCTAAAAAGATATTCAGGCTCAACAGTAAGCAAAAAAGTACGATTGAAACACAATGAAAAAAAAAGAAACACAATGGAGGTAATATTTTCCATCTATTCAAAGACAAATAAATACTAATAGTATAATCAGAATGCGAGAAAGTAGCCAAACTTCTTCTGTAAGTTGGTAAAATCTTTCTAAAGAGCAACTTAAAAATAAGTATCAGGAGACCTTCAAGATGGCAGAGGAATAAGACGTGGAGATCACCTTCCTCCCCACAAATACAACAGAAATACATCTACATGTGGAACAACTACTACAGAACACCTACTGAATGCTGGCAGAACCCCTCAGACTTCCCAAAAGGCAAGAAATTCCCCATGTACCTGTTAAGGCAAAAGGAAAAAGAGAGGCAAAAGAATAGGGATGGGACCTGCATCAGAAGGAGGGAGCTGTGAAGGAGGAAAAGTTTCCACACACTAGGAAGACCCTTCACTGGCAGAGACGGGGGTGGCGGGGGGGAAGCTTCGGAGCCACGGAGGAGAGCGCAGCAACGGGGTGCAGAGGGCAAAGCAGAGAGATTCATGCACAGAGGATCAGTGCCGGCCAGCACTCACCAGCCCGAGAGGCTTGTCTGCTCAACCGCTGGGGCGGGCGGGGCTGGGAGCTGAGGCTCGGGCTTTGGAGGTCAGATCCCAGGGAGAGGACTGGGGTTGGCTGCGTGAACACAGCCTGAAGGGGGCTAGTGTGCCACAGTTGGCTGGGAGGGAGAACGGGAAGAAGTCTGGAACTGCCTAAGAGGCAAGAGACGATTGTTTCGGGGTGCGCAAGGAGAGGGGATTCAGAGCACCACCTAAACGAACTCCAGAGATGGGCATGAGCCACAGCTATCAGCGCGGACCCCAGAGACGGGCATGAGACGCTAAGGCTGCTGCTGCCGCCACCAAGAAGCCTGTGTGCGAGCACAGGTCACTCTCCACACCGCCCCTCCTGGGAGCCTGTGCAGCCCGCCACTGCCAGGGTCCGGTGATCCAGGGACAAATTCCCCAGTAGAACACACAGCATGCCTCAGACTGTTGCAGTGTCACGCCACTGCAGGCTGGCCCTGCATTCCATACCCCTCCCTCCCCTGGGCCTGAGTGAGCCAGAGCCCCCAAATCAGCGGCTCCTTTAACCCCGTCCTGTCTGGATGGGGAACAGATGCCCTCAGGCAACCTACACACAGAGGCAGGGCCAAATCCAAAGCTGAACCCCAGGAGCTGTGCGAAAAAGGAAGAGAAAGGGAAAACTCTCCCAGCAGCCTCAGGAGATTCAGGTTAAATCTCCACAATCAACTTGATGTACCTGCATCTGTGGAATACCTGAATAGACAATGAATCACCCCAAAAGTGAGATGGTGGATTTTGGGAGCACCTGTAGACTTGGGGTTTGCTTTCTGCATCTAATTTGTTTCTCGTTTTATGTTTACCTTGGTTTAGTATTTAGAGCTTATTATCATTGGTAGATTTGTTTATTGATTTGGTTGCTCTCTTCTTTTTTATATACATATAGGTATTTTCATTTTTTTCCTTTTTCTCTTTTTGTGAGTGTGTATGTCTATGCTTCTGTGTGTGATTTTCTCTGTATAGATTTGCTTTTACCATTTGTCCTAGGATTGTGCATGTCCTTTTTTCTTAGTATAGTTTTTAGCACTTGTTATCATTGTTGGATTTGTTTATTGGTTTGGTTGCTCTCTTCTTTCTTTCTTCTTTTGTTAAGACTAATTTTTTTTTATTTTTAATAGTTTTTTATTTTAATAACTTTGTTTTGTTTTATTATTTCTTTCTTTCTTTCTTTTTCCTCCCTTTTCTTCTGAGCCATGGAGCCATGTGGCTGACTGATGCACCAGCAGGGTGTCAGGCCTGGGCTTCTGAGGTGGGAGACTGAGTTCAGGACATTGATCCACCAGAGACCTCCTGGCTACAAGTAATATCAAATGACAAAACCCCTCCCAAAGACCTCCATCTCAATGCTAAGACCCAGCTCCACTCAACGACAAGCAAGCTACAGTGCTGGACACCCTATGCCAAACAACTAGCAAGACAGGAACACAACCCCACCCATTAGCAGAGAGGCTGCCTGAAGTCATAATAAAGTCACAAACACCCAAAACACACCAGCAGACGCGGTCCTGCCCATCAAAAACACAAGACCCAGCCTCATCCACCAGAACACAGGCACCAGTTCCCTCCACCAGGAAGTTTACACAACCCACTGAACCAACCTTAGCCACTGGGGGCAGAAACAAAAAACAATGGGAATTATGAACCTGCAAGCTGCGAAAAGGAGACCCCAAACACAGTGAGTTAAGCAAACTGAGAAAACAGAGAAATACACAGCAGATGAAGAAGCAAGGTAAAATCCCACCAGACCAAATAAAAGAAGAGGAAATAGGCAGTCTACCTGAAAAAAGAATTCAGAGTAATGACAGTAAAGATGATCCAAAATCTTGGAAATAGAATGGAGAAAATACAAGAAATGTTTAACAAGGACCTAGAAGAACTAATGAGCAAACAAACAATGATGAACAACACAATAAATGAAATTAAAACTTCTCTAGAAGGAATCAATAGCAGACTAACAGAGGTAGAAGAACAGATAACTGACCTGGAAGATAAAATAGTGGAAATAACTACCAAAGAGCAGAATAAAGAAAAAAGAACAAAAAGAATTGAGGAAAGTCTCAGAGACTTCTGGGACAACATTAAATGCACCAACATTCAAATTATAGGGGTCACAGAAAAGAAGAGAAAAAGAAAGGGACTGAAAAAATATTTGAAGATATTATAGTTGAAAACTTCTCTAATATGGGAAAGGAAAGAGTCAATCAAGTCCAGGAAGTGCAGAGAGTTCCACACAGAATAAATCCAAGGAGAAACACACCAAGACACATATTAATCAAACTATCAAAAATTAAATACAAAGAAAAAATATTAAAAGCAACAAGGAAAAAACAACAAATGACATAAAGGGGAACCCCCATAAGGTAAACAGCTGATCTTTCAGCAGAAACTCTGAAAGCCAGAAGGGAGTGGCAGGACTATTTAAAGTGATGAAAGGGAAAAACCTACAAGATTACTCTACCCAGCAATGACCTCATTCAGATTTGACTGAGAAATTAAGACCTTTAATTTTACAAGCAAGCAAAAGCTAAGAGAATTATGCACCACCAAACCAGCTCTACAACAAATGCTAAAGGAATTTCTCTAAGTGGGAAACACAAGAGGAGAAAAGGACCTAAAAAAACAAACCCATAACAATTAACAAAATTGTAACGGGAATATATATATCGATAATTACCTTAAATGTTAATGGAGTAAATGCTCCAACCAAAAGACACAGGCTCACTGAATGGATACAAAAACAAGACCAATATATATGCTGTCTACAAGACACCCACTTCAGACTTAGGGACACATACAGACTGAAAGTGAGGGGACGGAAAAAGATATTCCATGCAAATGAAAACCAAAAGAAAGCTGGAGTAGCAATTCTCATGTCAGACAAAATAGACTTTAAAATAAAGGCTATTACAAGAGACAAAGAAGGACACTACATAATGTTCAAGGGATCAATCCAGGAAGAAGATATAACAATTGTAAATATTTATGCACCCAATATAGGAGCACCTCAATACATAAGGCAAGTGCTAGCAGCCATAAAAGGGGAATTCGACAGTAACATAAACATAGTAGGGGACATTAACACCCCACTTTCACCAAAGGACAGATCATCCAAAATGAAAATAAATCAGGAAACAGAAGCTTTAAATGATACATTAAACAAGATTGATTTAATTGATATTTAAAGGACATTCCATCCAAAAACAACAGAATACATTTTCCTTTCAAGTGCTCATGGAACATTCTCCAGGATAGATCATATATTGGGTCACAAGTCAAGCCTTGGTAAATTTAAGAATATTGAAATTGTATCAAGTATCTTTTCCGACACAATGCTATGAGACTAGTTACCAATTATAGGGAAAAAATCTGTAAAAAATAAAAACTCATGGAGGCTAAACAATACACTACTAAATAACCAGAGATCACTGAAGAAATCAAAGAGGAAATCAAAAAATACCTAGAAAAAAATGACAATGAAAACACAATGACCCAAATCCTATGGGATGCAGCAATGCAGTTCTAAGAAGGAAGTTTACAGCAATACCCTCTTACCTCAAGAAACAAGAAAAAGCTCAAATAAACAAGCTAACCTTACACCTCAAGCAATTAGAGAAAGAAGAACAAAAAAACTCTAAAGTTAGATGAAGGAAAGAAATCATAAAGATCAGATCAGAAATAAATGAAAAAGAAATGAAGGAAACAATAGCAAACATCAATAAAACTAAAAGTTGTTTCTTTCAGAAGGTAAGAAAAACCGATAAACCATTAGCCAGACTCATCAAGAAAAAAAGGGAGAAGACTCAAATCAATAGGATTAGAAATGAAAAAGGAGAAGTAACAACTGACACTGCAGAAACACAAAGGATCATGAGACATTACTATAAGAAACTATATGCCAATAAAATGGACAACCTGGAAGAAATGCACAAATTCTTAGAAAATCACAACCTTCCAAGACTGAACAAAGAAGAAATAGAAAATATAAACAGACCAATCACAAGCCCTAAAATTGAGACCATGATTAAAAATTTTCCAACAAACAGAAGCACAGGACCAGATGGATTCACAGGTGAATTCTATCAAACATTTACAGAAGAGCTAACACCTATCCATCTCAAATTTTTCCAAAATATAACAGAGGGAGGCACACTCCCAAACTCATTCTACGAGGCCACCATCACCCTGACACCAAAACCAGACAAAGATGTCACAAAGAAAGAAAACTATAGGCCAATATCACTGATGAACATAGATGTAAAAATCCTCAACAAAATACTAGCAAACAGAATCAACAGCACATTAAAAGGATCATACAACATGATCAACTGGGGTTTATCTCAGGAATGCAAGGATTCTTCAGTATATGCAAATCAATCAATGTGATACATCATATTAACAAATTGAAGGTGAAAAACCATATGATCATCTCAATAGATGCAGAGAAAGCTTTCGACAAAATTCAACACCGATTTATGATCAAAACCCTCCAGAAAGTAGGCATAGAGGGAACTTACCTCAACATAATAAAGGTCATATGTGACAAACCCACAGCCAACATCAATCTCAATGGTGAAAAACTGAAATCATTTCCTCTAAGATCAGGAACAAGACAAGGTTGTTCCCTCTCACCACTATTATTCAACATAGTTTTGGAAGTTTTAGCCACATCAATCAGGGAAGAAAAAGAAATAAAAGGAATCCAAATTGGAAAAGAAGAAGTAAAGCTGTCACTGTTTGCAGATGACATGATAATATACACAGAGAATCCTAAAGATGCTACCAGAAAACTACTAGAGCTAATCAATGAATTTGGTAAAGTGGCAGGATACAAAATTAATGCACAGAAATCTCTTGCATTCCTATACACTAATGATGAAAAATCTGAAAGAGAAATTAAGGAAACACTCCCATTTACCATTGCAACAAAAAGAATAAAACACCTAGGAATAAACCTACCTAACGAGACAAAAGGTTTGTATGCAGAAAACTATAAGACACTGATGAAAGAAATTAAAGATGATACAAACAGATGGAGAGATATACCATGTTCTTGGATTGGAAAAAATCAACCTTATGAAAATGACTATACTACCCAAAGCAATCTACAGATTCAATGCAATCCCTATCACACTAACAATGGCATTTTTCAGAGAACTAGAACAAAAAATTTCACACTTTGTATGGAAACACAAAAGACCCTGAATAGCCAAAACAATCTTGAGAAAGAAAAATGGAGCCAGAGGAATCAGGCTCCCAGACTTCAGACTATACTACAAAGCTACAGTAATCAAGAAAGTATGGTACTGGCACAAGAACATAAATATAGATCAATGGATCAGGATAGAAAGCCCAGAGATAAACCCACGCACATATGGTCACCTTATTTTTCATAAAGGAGGCAAGAATATATAATGGAGAAAAGACAGCTCTTCAATAAGTGGTGCTGGGAAAACTGGACAGCTACATGTAAAAGAATGAAGTTAGAAAACTCCTTAACACCATACAGAAAAATAAACTCAAAATGGATTAAAGATGTAAATGTAAGGCCAGACACTATAAAACTCTTAGAGGAAAACATAGGCAGAACAAACTATGACATAAATCACAGCAAGATCCTTTTTGACCCATCTACTAGAGAAATGGAAATAAAAACAAAAATAAACAAATGGGACCTATTGAAACTTAAAAAGCTTTTGCACAGCAAAGGAAACCATAAACAAGAAGAAAAGACAACCCTCAGAATGGGAGAAAATATTTGCAGATGAGGCAACTGGCAAAGTATTAATCTCCAAAATTACAAGTAGCTCATGTAGCTCAATATCAAAAAAACAAACAACCCAATTCAAAAATGGGCCGAAGACCTACATAGGCATTTCTCCAAAGAAGGTATACATATTGTGAAGAAACACATGAAGGGATGCTCAACATCACTAATCATTAGAGAAATGCAGATCAAAACTACAATGATGTATCACCTCACACCAGTCAGAATGGCCATCATCAAAAACTCTACAAACAATAAATGCTGGAGAGGGTGTGAAGAAAAGGGAACCCTCTTGCACTGTTGGTGGGAATGTAAATTGATACAGCCACTGTGGAGAACAGTATGGAGCTTCCTTAAAAATCTACAAATAGAACTAGCATATGACCCAGCAATCCCACTACTAGGCATGCACCCTGAGAAAACCATATTTCAAAAAGAGTCATGTACCACAATGTTCATTGCAGCTCTATTTACAATAGCCAGGTCATGGAAGCAACCTCAGTGTCCATCGACAGATGAATGGATAAAGAAGATGTGGCACATATATACAATGGAATATTACTCAGCCATAAAAAGAAACAAAATTGAGTTATTTGTAGTGAGGTGGCTGGACCTAGAGTCTGTCATACAGAGTGAAATAAGTCAGAAAGGGAAAAACAAATACCGTATGCTAACACATATATATGGAATCCAAAAACAAAAAAAAAGGTTCTGAAGAACCTAGGGGAAGGACAGGAATAAAGATGCAGACCTACTAGAGAATGGACTTGAGGACACAGGGAGTGGGAAGGGTAAGCTGGGACGAAGAGAGTGGCATGGACATCTATACACTACCAAATGTAAAATAGATAGCTAGTGGGAAAAAGCTGCATAGCACAGGGAGATCAGCTCGGTGTTTTGTGACCACCTAGATGGGTGGGATAGGGAAGGTGGGAGGGAGACACAAGAGGGAGGTGATATGGGCATATATGTATATGTATAGCTGATTCACTTTGTTATAAAACAGAAACTAACACACCATTGTAAAGCAATTATCCTCCAATAAAGATGTTAAAAAAAGAAATGAAATGCTGAGGGACAGTTAATAAAACAAAAAGACAGTGGTAGCCCTCTGAAAAAAAAAAGTATCATGTGCATACTGTTTAATGCAGCAAGTTCCTTTGTAGGGATTTCTCTTAAGGAACAATCCTCCCCCCCTAAATCTCTAAACATATAAATGTACATAGTAGGATATTTATTATATAGTTTAGATAGATAGATTTATATATATTAAGTAATCATAAGAAATATAAGTGTTCAGTAACAGCAGTTTCATCAATAAATTACCTTAAATTCATACAATGACCTATTATATAGTCATACCAACTGGATTTGATAAAAATATGTCCATGGATATAAATGAACAAGCAGATTATAAAACAGAATGCCTAACAGCATGATCTCATTTTTATATGAAAATAGAAATTTCTCTCTCTCTCTGTTTGTAAATGCATATGTATGTATTCTGGGCTGAACTGTATCACCTCAAAATTCATATACTTGAGCTCTAACCCCCCAGAACCCCAGAATGTGACTGTACTGGGGGTCTTTAAAGAGGTGATTAAGTTAAATGAGGCCATTGGATTAATCCAATCTGATTGACCTCTTGTAATAAGAGGAAATTTGGATGCACAAAGCAACCCCAGGGATGTGAGGACACAGTGAGAAGACAGCCATCTACAAGGCCAGAAAATCTCAAAAGAAACCAAACCTGCCCACATCTTGGTGTTGGACTTCTAGTCTCCAGATTGAGAAAATAAACTTCTGTTGTTTCAGCCCCACAATTGTGATGACTATGGTCGCCCTAAGAAACTAATACTATATGAATATGTGTGTGTATAAAATTTAAATTATATGTATAATTTAAATTATAAGCAAATCACTAAATATATATTTTATATATGTTTATATAGAGACACATATAATGTTTTCCTATATATTTGAAAGGCTAGAATAATATATTGTACAATGTCAACTGTGGTTATTTCTAGACAGTAATTTTATTTTTTAGTGTATTTTTTCTAGATATTTATAATTAGCATGTGTTTTTATAAGAACAAAAATAAAGTCATTTTAACTTGCAAAAAAAAGAAAAACTCAGTATTCAATTGATTCTTTTTTTAAAGAAAATAATTTCTAGTCCATGCCTCGTGCATGCAAAAGGCACAATAAAAATGTATTGATTAAAACAATTAAAGGTCAGATTGTGACTTGATAGGTTTTTGTTAAATGACTATCAAAAACACAGCAGGCCTTCATGAGACACGCATCCCCAGATTCTAGTCCTACGTATTCAGGCCCCATTTCCATAGTGCTCGCTCCTTAGCCTCTCCAGAAAGCAGATGTGTAGGACCAATATATCAGTCATAAGTATGTTTATTCCTATTTTCCTTTAGAGCAGTTTCAGTTCTTCACTAGTTATAGATTCTATTTTTAGGCTTGATTGTCATCCCTTTAATTTTTTTTTCTGACCTCTGATTTGTCTTTTTTTCGGGGCTTGCATTTCAGTGGGGCCCTGTGTGGGCTTGTGAAATGGTCCCGACCAGCAGGTCTCTCTTGGGGTGGTCCATCATCTCCCCGTTTACGGCTCTGAAGCTAACAGGGCATATTGACAAGTGGGAATGGATGGAGCCCCAGCATCTGACACAGATAAAGCTATCAAAAACACCCTGCAGGGGTAGGCCCCATGTCCAAATAGGTCTTGTTACTTCTGTAGAGACACTTTACAGTCCCTCTCTCTGAACACACATTTAATCATTGTACAGATGCGAGCCGTTTTCCCTTTGCCCCTAAACTCTGGATCCTGAGATCACAAATCTGTACCTCCTGCAGGCATATATCTTTTATTAATGGAAACATCAAAATTCTGGTGCAGCTTTGGCAACTCAGTTTGCAGAGAATTATTAAGCTCTTTTGAGTGCTCCAGAAAAGTAGGATGCATATCTAGTATGAAAAAATGTCCTGCAGAGGATGGAAATCGAATCAAATATATTTTAGATGAGGAACAAATAGCCTTTGCATTTTATGTAATTAGCAGAAATACTTCACAGAAGCAAATTATGTCTATGTGTGCTAGACAGAGACATTATCAATTCATAGCTCCTGGGTTTTCACTACCTTCTATCTAAAAAAAAAAAAAAAAAAAAAAGGAAAAAAAAAACCAAATGACTTTTATTGAGAAACTGGGAGACAGGATATGGAACATTTAATTTGAAGTAAGAAGGGTTTTCTAAATGGGAACCATATTAATAAAAAGAATTCCTTTAGATATATCCTAGGAAAGATGTGGTTAGGAAATTTAAATTTAATCTAGTTAAGATCATACTTGGAGAAACAGGACTTTTCTGAACACCCGTGCCTGCAAACACAGCTTTGTTAACTGCGAAGTTGTGTAATTCTCCTTTATTATGAAGATGGGAGATAGAAGGCTGCTCAAGGCCATGAGTCATGGAAACACCCTCTGGTCTACTGGAATCTCTTTCAGATCTCAGAGGTCTTTGCCATATAGCTTGTGTCTTATAAAATAATATTTTGGTCAAATATATAAATATTGAATAGATATGAAATGTTCAAAATCTGTTGTTAATGGTGCAGAAATTAGCCAAGGGGAACAATTAAAAAAAATTGTTTAAAGATTCCCTCTTGCGAGAGCACTGGAAACACAACTAACTGCTGAACAATCATTGACAAGAAGACACTGGAACTCACCAAAAAAGATACCCCACATCCAAAGACAAAAGAGAAGCCACAATGAGACGGTATGAGGGGTGCAATCACAATAAAATCAAATCCCATAACTGCTGGGTGGGTGACTCACAAACTGGAGAACACTTATACACTGGAGTGAAGGTTCTGAGCCCCACGTCAGGCTTCCCAACCCGGGGGTCCGGCAAAGGGAGGAGGAATTCCTAGGGAATCAGACTTTAAAGCCTAGTGGGATTTGATTGCAGGACTTCAGCAGGACTGGGGAAACAGAGACTTTACTCTTGGAGGGCACACACAAAGAAGTGTGTGTATCAGAACCCAGGGGAAGGTGCAGTGACCCCATAGGAGACTGAACCAGACCTACCTGCTAGTGTTGGAGGGTCTACTGCAGAGGCGGGTGGTGGCTGTGGCTCACCATGAGGACAAGGACACTGGCAGCAGAAATTCTGGGAAGTATTCCTTGGCATGGGCTCTCCCAGAGTCTGCCATTAGCCCCACCAAAGGGCCGGTAGGCTCCAGTGTTGGGTCGCCTCAGGCCAAACAACCAACAGGGAGGGAACCCAGCCCCACCCATCAGCAGACAAGTGGATTAAAGTTTTACTGAGCTCTGCTCAACAGAGTAACACCCAGCTCTACCCACCACCAGTCCCTCCCATCAGGAAACTTGCACAAGCCTCTGAGATAGCCTCATCCACCAGAGGGCACACAGCAGAAGCAAGAAGAACCACAATCCTGCAGCCTGTGGAACAAAAACCACATTTACAAAAAGATAAAAAAGATGAAAAGGCAGAGGGCTATGTACCAGATGAAGGAACAAGATAAAACCCCAGAAAAACAACTAAATAAAGTGGAGACAGGCAGCCTTCCAGAAAAAAGAATTCATAATAATTAATGATAGTGAAGATGATCCAGGACCTTGGAAAAAGAATAGAAGCAAAGATCGAGAAGATGCAAGAAATGTTTAACAAAGACATTTTGTAAAACACAGAAGAATTAAAGAAAAAACAACTAGAAGAATTAAAGAACAAACAAACACAGATTAATAATACAATAACTGAAATGAAAAATACACTAGAAGGAATCCATAGCAGAATAACTGAGGCAGAAGAATGGATAAGTGACCTGGAAGACAGAATGGTGAAATTCACTGCTGTGGAACAGAATAAAGAAAAAGAATGAAAAGAAATGAAGACACCCTAAGAGACCTCTGGGACAATGTTAAACACAACAACATTCGCATTATAGAGGTCCCAGAAGGAGAAGAGACAGAGAGGGGACCCGAGAAAATATTTGAAGAGATTATAGTTGAAAACTTCCCTTACGTGGGAAAGGAAATAGCCACCCAAGTCCAGGAAGCGCAGAGAGTCCCAAGCAGGATAAACCCAAGAAGAAACATGCCGAGACACATAGTCATCAGATTGACAAAAATTTTAAAAAAAGAAAAATTATTGAAAGCAACAAGGGAAAAAAGACAAATAATGCATAAGGCAATCCCCATAAGGTTAACAGCTGATTTCTCAGGAGAAACTCAACAAGCCACAAGGCAATGGCATAATATATTTAAAGTGATGGAAGAGAAGAACCTATAACCAAGATTACTCTACCCGGCAAGGGTCTCATTCAGATTCAATGGAGAAATCAAAAGCTTTACAGACAAGCAAAAGCTAAGAGAATTCAGCACCACCAAACCAGCTCTACAACAAATGCTAAAGGAACTTCTCTAAGTGGGAAACACAAGAGAAGGAAAGGACCTACAAAAACAAACCCATAACAATAAAGAAAATGGTAATAGAATCATACATATTGATAATTACCTTAAATGTGAATGGATTAAATGCTCCAACCAAAAGACACAGGCTCACTGAATGGATACGAAAACAAGACCCATATATATGCTGTCTACAAGAGACCCACATCAGACCTAGGGATACACACAGACTGAAAGTGAGGGAATGGAAAAAGATATTCCATGCAAATGGAAATCAAAAGAAAGCAGGAGTAGCTATACTCATATCAGATAAAACAGACTTTAAAATAAAGGATGTTACAAGAGACAAGGAAGACACTACATAATGATCAAGGGATCAATCCAAGAAGAAGATATAACAATTAAAAATATATATGCACCCAACATAGAAGCACCTCAATACATAAGGCAACTGCTAACAGCTATAAAAGAGGAAATCGACCATAACACAATAATAATGGGGGACTTTAACACCTCACTTACACCAATGGACAGATCATCCAAACAGAAAATTAATAAGGAAACACAAGTTTTAAATGACACAATAAACCAGATAGATTTAATTGATATTTATAGGACATTCCATCCAAAAACAGCAGATTACACTTTCTTCTCAAGTGTGCACCTGGAACGTTCTCCAAGATATATCACATCATGGGTCATAAATCAAACCTCAGTAAATTTAAGAAAATTGAAATCATATCAAGCATCTTTTCTGATCACAACGCTATGAGATTAGAAATCAATTACAGGGAAAAGAACGTAAAAAACACAAACACACGGAGGCTAAACAATATGTTACTAAATAACCAAGAGCTCACTGAAGAAATCAAAGAGGAAATCAAAAAATACCTAGAGACAAATGACAACAAAAACACGAGGATCCAAAACCTATGGGATGCAGCAAAAGCAGTTCTAAGAGGGAAGTTTATAGCAATAAAAGCCTACCTCAAGAAACAAGAAAAATCTCAAATAAACAATCTAACCTTACACCTAAGGAACTAGACAAAGAAGAACAAACAAAACCAAAAGTTAGTAGAAGGAAAGAAATCATAAAGATCAGAGCAGAAATAAATGCAATAGAAACAAAGAAAACAATAGCAAAGTTCAATAAAACTAAAAGCTGGTTCTTTGATAAGTAAACAAAATTCATAAACCATTAGCCAGACTCATCAAGAAAAAGAGGGAGAGGACTCAAATCATAAAATTAGAACGGAAAAGGAGAAGTTACAACAGACACCGCAGAAATACAAAGCATCCTAAGAGACTACTACAAGCAACTCTATGCCAGTAAAATGGACAACCTGGAAGAAATGGACAAATTCTTAGAAAGTTAAAACCTTCCAAGACTGAACCAGGAAGAAATAGAAAATATGAACAGACCAATCACAGGTAATGAAATTGAAACTGTGATTAAAAATCGAGAACATATGTATATATATAACTGATTCATTTTGTTGTAAAGCAGAAACTAACACACCATTGTAAAGCAATTATACTCCAATAAAGATGTAAAAAAAAAATCTTCCAACAAATAAAAGTCCAGGACCAGATGGCTCCACAGGTGAATTCTATCAAACATTTAGAGAAGAGCTAACACCCATCCTTCTCAAACTCTTCCAAAAAATTGCAGAGGAAGGAACACTCCCAAACCCATTCTATGGGGCCACCATCACCATGACACCAAAACCAGACAAAGATGCTACAAAAAAGGAAAATTACAGACCAATATCACTGACGAATAAAGATAAAAAAATCCTCAACAAAATAATGGCAAACAGAATCCAACAACACATTAAAAGGATCATGCCCTATGATCAAGTGGGATTTATCCCAGTGATGCAAGGATTCTCCAATATATGCAAATCAATCAATGTGACACACCATATTAACAAATTGAAGAATAAAAACCATACAATCATCTCAATAGATGCAGAAAAAGCTTTTGACAAAATTCAAAACCCATTTATCATAAAAACTCTCCAGAGAGTAGGCATAGAGGGAACCTACCTCAACATAATAAAGGCCATATATGACAAACCCACAGCAAACATCATTCTCAATGGTGAAAAACTGAAAGCATCTCCTCTAAGATCAGGAACAAGACAAGGATGTCCACTCTCACCACTATTATTCAACATAGTTTTGGAAGTCCTAGCCACAGCAATCAGAGAAGGAAAAGAAATAAAAGGAATACAAATTGGAAAAGAAGAAGTAAAACTGTTACTGTTTGCAGATGACATGATACTATACATAGAGAATCCTTAAGATGCCAGCAGAAAACTACTAGAGCTAATCAATGAATTTGTTAAAGTTGCAGGATACAAAATTAATGCACAGAAATCTCTTGCATTCCTATACACTAATGATGAAAAATCTGAAAGAGAAATTGAGGAAACACTCCCATTTACCATTGCAATCAAAAGAACAAACAAACACTTTTTACTTTTCTTATATTTGACATTTATTCCCTTGCTATACAAAATTTAATTATCTATTTACCACTGTCTCTAATTTCCTTTATAAAAAATTCTTACATTTTATTTTTTAAGGCGGTATTAGTTATACAGAAAAATAAACTGAGCAAAAATCACAGAGAGTTTCCACAAAACCTCCCCTCTCCATCCCCAGTTTCTTCTGTATTTGACATCTTGCATTAGTGTTGGTACTTTTGTTACAATCCATGAGCCAATATTGATCCTCTGTCATTAACTAAAATCCATAATCTCCCTTCCCCTTGAGTGTGGCCTGGATGCAGTGATTCACTTCTAAGGAGTAGAGTGTGGAAGTAATGGTGTGTGACTTCCAAGACTGGTTTAGAAAAGGCGTTGTGGCTTCTTGGATCACTTGCCCTGGGGGGAGCCAACTGCCATGTCACAAGGACACCATGTCAAGCAGCTCTATGAAGAGACTCACATGGCGAGGAACCTAGGCCTCTTGCCAACAGCCATTCGAGTGCACCATCTTGGAAGCAGATTCTCCAGCCCTAGTTAAGCCTTCTGATGACTACAGCCCTGGCCAACATTTTGATAGCAACCTTATGAGAAAAGCCAAGCCAGACCATTTACCTAAGCTGCTCCCAAATTCATGAGTCACAGAAATGATAGAAGATAATAAATGTCCATTGTTATGTAAGCTTTTGGTTTCAGGAAAAATTTTTCACTGTCATAGATAACTAATACCCAAGGAGAGGTGATTTGTCAGAAAAGTCCCCTCCAACTCTTCAAACATCATA
The DNA here is from genome assembly GCF_949774975.1 of Lagenorhynchus albirostris. Lineage (NCBI taxonomy): Eukaryota > Metazoa > Chordata > Mammalia > Artiodactyla > Delphinidae > Lagenorhynchus > Lagenorhynchus albirostris. The sequence goes on from NC_083095.1 coordinate 183,114,159, forward strand.
AAAAAGGGGGAAGATGGGAAGAAAACAAAGAAGTAAGGTCTGCAATTTATGGAAGCATGGGAAGAGATAGAGCAACAGACACAGGAGCTCTGGGCTCAGGTTTAAATCATGTCACAAGATCTTGAGAAAAAGTAACATTGATATTCTAGGCAAAATACTGTTATTTTAATGTTGTAATAATTTAAAGTTTAAAGAATCTTTTTTTTTTTTTTCTGGCAAACTCTGTTGGTGTTTAGGTTTATCTTGTGAATACATCCATCTACTCAACTTCCAAGCTAGAAACCTGGGAGTTAGGTAGACTCTGTCCTATAACTTTCTCTTTTGCCAGCTGGACATGAGGTGCTGTTGATTTCACAACTGAATTATTTCCAAATCTGTCCCCTCTCTTCTTACCTCTGCCAGCTGCTTTAGTTCCAGCACTTACTGCTTACAGCTCAGAATTCTGCAACAGCCTCACAACCACCTTTATGTGTTCTTAACAGTGATATCAGAGAGCCTTTCTAGAACACAAATCTAACCTTGTCATCCGTCTCTCAGGGTGAAGTTCGAACTCAGTAACTCCACATGGAGGCTTCATGATTTGGCTTCAAACTGTCTTTGGATTTCATTTCCTGATCTTCTCATATTCTCTCTTGTGTCACCAGACCTAAAAAGCCGGCAGTTCTCTTAATACAATTAAGGGATTGCTTTCATACCTCTTTCCTATCGGTGCAAACGCTACCTCTGTTACTTACATGTGCCCTTGTTTTCTCGAAGTCTCCACAGCCTCATCTAGAAAATAAGGGCAATCAGAGGATATTGATCTATGATCAACAGAGTTGTTTGGATGATTAATGATATAATGTATACATAGTAAATGCTTTATAAATGCCTGTTATCTGCATAAGGTCTTCCCTCTGCCTCCCCCTCTCCCCTTCATTGTATGACCAACTCCTACTCTTTTTAGGATGTTAATACCTTGGGAAGCCTTCATTGCTTTTTTTTTTTTTTTTGGTCAAGCTGGATCTCTTTAAGTTTAGTCCTTACTGTATATTCACTTCTTAGCATCTGGCCAGAGTGTATTTAAAGAAAAGGTTTACTAAATAAATGAATGCACTCAGGATGACCAAATAAAACTGGAAACTGTCTACACCTGTACCTTAATTTAATTGTACTTTTATACTTTTGTGTTCTTAAAGTAGACGAAAATCAGTGAATCCTCACCAAATTATCCGTAACTTGGTTTTGAAAACATATCTAACTTCGGTTACAAGACTTTGTAGTAACTATGCTTAATCCATCCTGTAGGAGATATTTGACTTAACAAATCCATTAAACAAAGAAACAGACAAACTGGATACCAGGAGTCCAAACTTGAAGGAAACTAACTAATAGCCAAACAAGTGTAGAGGTTTTTCTGTTATATATACACCATAATATTAGACAATGTAGTGCGTTAATGTATCTATAATAGGAATGACATTATCAGTGTTTTATAATGTGTATCAAAACTATTAGATAAAAACTTAAAGTTTGATTTTTATATAGTATGGTTTCACTCATTATGTTTTTTGATGAAACATTTTTTGACTTGTTATATTTAAAATTGGCAAAATCAAATAATCTACAAGCAATCTATTAAGTATAAATCCCTCTTACGTATGTTTATATGCAATTCAAATCCACTTGCTCCAAAAATACTTGTAGGTGTAGTGTCCAAACATATGGCAGTGGATGTGGTGATGTGCCACCCTGGTCCCCCTCAGAACTAAAACACTAATTCCCTTTGCTGTCAAGCCTCTCTAGAAACCGCCCTTGACAGAGGAAAGCCACCTTTCCCAAGGTCATGCTCCACCCCCACGGGGCAATCTGCATTCAGTGACTGGTGCAGTCAGGGGTCAAACATCTCAGCAAACTCCTTTCAAGTCGGGTCTATTTTGAAGGACCACACAGCCTCAGAGCAACCAGAGGGCTCTGTTGAGGACTTTGTTGTGTCTGTAACACACTCAGACTGTTGTGGCATCTTCTCTCTTCCAAATCCTTCCTAATAAACTTTCTGCGTGCTAATCCCTGTCTGGGTGTTATCTTCATGGGCAGCCTTTTCTAGAGCATGTGTTAAATCCTCAATCATTAGCTTGATTGAATTTCCGTAACAACATATTTGACTTTTTATACCACACATGTACTTCTTAAAGCACACATTCCAGTCACTCATTCACTAATTCATCTAATGTATCAGTTCACTAATTCATCTCTTTTTTTGGTGATACTACCTTTTGTGACATTTTTTAAAGTATTTAGAAAACAATGTAATAGTCACACTACTTGGCTAAAATCAGAATTGCCCTATTTCATTCATTCTGAGATGAAGTCTTTGCTTTCCCCACATTGTACCATCTCTGCAGTGAGGACGTTTCATATAGTTGATAGCACCTCACCACCTCTGTTGGCCAGACAAATTCATATGGTAGTTGTCATGGCCTGTGAAAGTACAAACCTGCTTGTTATTCTTGGTGACAGACTGGACAATCGAAACCTTCTAATAACTCGGTTGCTAATACCATTTAGAGACTATTGGAAATAATGTGAATCCTCACGGTTGACCTTTGTTGATATTTTTTGGTAAGATTTAGAAAGCTCCTGTATCAAAACTTGCAGGATGGTTTCTAACTTCTAAGGTAATCCTTGATGTAAACAGAGGATAGTAATGAGTAATAAAACCATTATGTAATAGATTGTCGAGGGAATGAGATATTGACAAGGTCTTGGAGTATCTCTCATTAGAGAGTTATGAATTTTAAGGGCCATATTACCTTTATAATGAGGATATAGTACCCATTTGATTAACCAAGTAATTAAGCCCAGCAATACCAAAAGTGGAACAAACTGGCACTATTTGTCTCCTGATGTGATGCAGTTAGATACGTACAGCTTCATCTATGCAGCATTTTACCAAAAATGTTTACCCAGATTATAATCATGAGGAAACCTTTAGACAAATCTGCAATGTGAGACATTCTATAAGAAGGCAGGCTTGGTCTTTTCAACAAAGTGAATGACATACACACGCATAGAACGTGGGAAACTCTCCCAGATTAGAAGAGACTCACAAATATAATTACCAACTTGATTGGACCTTGGATCAGGGGAACAGGAAGCTACAAAAGACCATTTGGGGACAGTCAGGGAAGCTTAAGGACGGATTGCATGTATTACTGATTTAACGTAAATTTTCTTAGATTGGATAATGGTATTGTGGTTATGTTGGACAATGTTCTTATCTAAAATACTAAGGGGTGACATGTCCTGATGTATGACTCCAATTCAAATGGTCCATCAAAATCTAGGTGGAGAAAGACAAAGCAACTGTGCAATGTATGCAGTATATCAGGATTTTCAGGGATTCATTGTATAATTCTTTTTAACTTTCTTGTAGGCTTTATCATTTTCAACTTAAAAAGTTGGAGAGAGATAAAACCATATATGTAGAACATACACACAGATACTTGCACGCAAACTCGAAGAATGATGTCAGCAGCTTGGAAGAAAATCCTGAAGACAATCACAGAGCAATCCCAAGAAATACTGTCTCATCACGGCTCTTCATGGGATGGAATTTGAGATTGTGTGTAAAATCATACACGGACGACACCTAATCAAACAAGGAGGTAAAAAATTTCTAGGAATACTTTCACGAATTTTTTGTTCATATTTTCATTTTTATGTGTGCTCAAGAGTGCTACATGATAAACACAATGTCTAAATAATCCTAAAAGAATTTTTAATAAAATACAATGTAAGTAAAGTCAAATAAAATACTGTATAAGGGAATAAGAGGATTTTCAATAGTTTAATTGGCAGAGTTCTTCTTTCTTAGTGATCCATAAAATAATGGTGTACTTTGTAGTTAGTTGATGGCATCTTAGACTGGATAAAGTATAGTCAAATAACTGCAGTATACACTTCTTCTCAAATGATTTTGGTGTATGAAACAGTGACCCCCCATGAGTGTCATAATAACAAAATATTTTGCAGAATGAATTCTTGGCGTTAGTCCAAATATTAACATCAACAGCTTTGATTGCCAAATTGTGCTTAAATTATATACCAAGGATTGTCTATATGCAATGTAAATTGTGGTATTTCCTATTTTGAATTAAGAGAAACACTTAGCAAAAGCAAAACACAAAAAAGCAACCTAGTAGCAACAGAGCCTGCCATTTCTTACATTTAACAATTTTTTTTTTTTTGGGGTGAACATTTTAAAACATGCACATTTGTAGACAGAATAGAACAATTAGGGAACTTCCCTGGTGGTGCAGTGGTTAAGAATCCGCCTGCCAATGCAGAGGACACAGGTTCAGGCCCTGGTCCAGGAAGATCCCACATGCCACGGAGCAACTAAGCCCGTGCACCACAACTACTGAGCCTGGGCTCTAGAGCCCGTGAGCCACAACTACTGAGCTCGCGTGCCACAACTACTGAAGGCTGTGTGCTAGAGCCCGGGCTCTGCAACAAAAGAAGCCACCGCGATGAGAAGCCCGCACACCACAACGAAGAGTAGCCCCCGCTCACCGCAACTAGAGAAAGCCTGCACGCAGCAACAAAGACCCAATGTGGCCAAAAATAAATTAACTAATTAATTAATTTTAAAAAAAAGAATGGAACAATTAAACTGCAAGTACATCATGCAGCTTTGACAATCACTAACTGTATATCATCTCTTTTGAAATTATTCGAGAAAGTGACTTACTTAAAGAAAATGGTAGGGTCCAGTCCACCAACAGATGAATGGATAAGGAGGATGTGGTACACATATACAATGGAATATTACTCAACCATAAAAAGGAATGAAATAATGGCATTTGTAGCAACATGGATAGACCTAGAGATTATCATACTAAGAGAAGTAAGTCAGGTAGAGAAAGAATATGTCAAATATATCATATCAAATATCATATGATATCACATGTAGAATCTAAAAAATGATACAAATGAACTTACAGAACAGAAACACACTCACAGACATAAAAAACAAATTTATGGTTACCAAAGGGGAAGGAGGGTGGGGAGGTGGGGGGAAGGAATATATTAGGAGTTTGGGATTAGTAGGTATAAACTACTATACATAAAATGGATAAACAACAAGGTCCTACTGTATAGCACAGGGAACTATATTCAATATCTTGTAATAAAGTATAATGCAAAAGAATCCTAAAAAGATTCTTAAAAGGTATATATATATCCTAAAAGACATATATATAAAACTGAATCACTTTGCTGTACACCAGTGTACAGCAGTGTACAGCAGCGTACACCAGTTGTTTACAATACAACGTTGTAAATCAACTATACTTAATTTTAAAAAATTAAAATTAAATACGAAGAGAAAATGGTAGGGTCAAAAGGTTTCCTGGAATTTCTTCTGGATCTTTGAGTTTTAAATTTGTTTCCTTAGTAAACCTTGGATGAATATGTATTTGAAATATATGTATAAATATGTCGATATACATATGTGCCTGTATAGATACATAGATATAAAGCATACATACCTATGCATATATATGTATGTGTGTGTTTGTATTCTGTAGGTCCTATTTCATTGTGAGGAGCTAAAGAATGGGGATGATTTGTTCTAGGGAATTAAGACATCGAAACCAAATTTAAGATTACAACCATTCTTAGCTTTTATCTTTGAATTTCCTAAAATCAAAGGCAATGAAGATAATTCAGAAAAAATCTTACAGTAAATAAGAAAATGATTAAAATAAACATATATGAAACATGGAAGCTTCTGTCAGGATATAGCTTGGAAATCTGAAATAAACATTGGTTATTATTCTGTGCTTAAAAACGTAAAACTCCTGGTGATTAAATTCATCATACAGTTGAGTACATTTTCCTCTGAACTGATTTAGCAGGTTTCACGTGTCACCTCTACTCCTAATATTCATGGTATTTTCTTCCGATTCCAATTACAAAGATTCTGTAAATTGAATTCTGGTTATCTGGATCTTTATTCTTTCTATGTATATGTATGTATATATTCTTTATATGTGTATATATATATACACACACGCATATATATGCACCTCTGCCTTGCAGACCATGCTCTATCTGGTTAATATGCATTCTTCTGTCTCTAAGGATTTATCGATTTGGATGTAGCTGGACCTCTCCAATATAAGTCAGTTTGAAAATGCTATTTTTATCCAGATTAAAGAATTTGGAATTCAGCAAGTCAATAGCATATAGAGCATGTCAGGCTGATTCACTCCCTGAGTGGTCTTTTCACATATCCTGGGGTGTGGGATAAACTATGTATAGATTATTCAGGTCTGACTGCATTCTATTTTAATTCCGTTTTACGTTAATAGCTATGCAGAATGTCTAAGAGCGGCAAATCAATTCAAGTACAAGAGATGTATTGAATCATCGATTTTGCACACAGCAGTCATAGTGCTTTGCAAGATATAAAATATTGATTAAAACAAACTAAAGCAATTTTTCCACTATCTTCATTTAAAGATATCTAACATTTTGATTTCACTAGTTAGTTTTTGTGTACTAGGTAGGTACGCAAAAATAATGAGAAATATTTGAGACCCTTTCGATGCCCATCAGTAAGAACCTATGAGACTTTTATTAATGTGTCAAAAAATGACTTTTCCTAAATGGTCATCTTTTTATTGATGAGTTGTGCAGAAATAATTTCCCAATTGATGCTTACTTGGCTCTGAGTTTTGGCAGAGTGAGGTTCTGTCCAGATTATATTAAAAACAATCTCAAAAACTGTCACATAGAATCATTTATAAAGGACAATTTTCTTGACAGTTTCACAACGTAATGAAAGAGAGCGATCATTAACCAGCTTTACATATTAATGGAGATGCACGTCTCTAAAATGCACGGTTTTCGAATTAAATTGAAATCTTGAAACTAAGCAGACACTCTCAAAATAATTCCAAGTGTTTTACAGGAGTTGAACAAAGGTTAAGGCCCCCGAATTATTTCAGAAATGATAGTTTCCTCTTGGTCCAATTAGGAAACCTGAATGTGGTTATGCTATTGTGGTTCTCAGGACCCTAACTGTACATAAAATCTCTTTCCAAATCATAACACATGTGGTATTTCTAAGTCTCTCTCCATCCTACTAAACAAAAGACAAATTATTAAAATGTGGAGAGATTTCATGCAGAATTGGCAGTCAGCTTAGAGGGCAATAATTTAACACTTGCACCGTGAAGTTAAAATTTACCTCCACTCAGTGTAATTCCACTGACCTGGAGCAGGCAGTTGTATTTTTATTTTACTTTACTTTTATGGGAGCAGAGAGATTTAATTACTTCAGTTTAAACAGAATGGCCCACCACTGACTGTTGACAGGGCCTCTGGTGCGCGAATTATGGCAGATAACGTTACTGTTCCCGTGAACTTCTTGAGAGGCACGCCATCTCTGCTCTTTGCTGAGCTGCACAGAGGGCCCCCAAAGTGCCAAACACTCACCTTCTTGCTAAAAAGAAAGATGCTTTGAAGATCAGACTGCTGCTCAAATCTGCTGCCTCTGTAATTTGCTTTTCTCTTTGGTAAATTCTTGCTTTGGATGGAAGACAAGGTTTTGCCCCTTGTCTTTGTTTGTACAGAGTAATAATAACAGTAAAGTGTAATTTCCTCTTCAACGAGGAGTATGGACGGCTAAATATACATTTTTGTTGTTGTTGTTATAAGAAATAAATCAGAGCTTAGCTTTATTTAGGGTAGGAATGGTCAAACTCCCTCCCCCCCAAGCAAACAATCAAACAGATTTATAGCAGTGTATGTTAAATATTCCTATTCCCCCAGCGGCTGTTTCTGGAGCCGTGAACACTGTCTTGATTCCCAGTTAAATAATAAGTCCAGATTTTACTGCTGTTGAATTGAGGTACTATTCAGATTACTGTGTCTGAGCAGAAAAATATGGAAAGAATTAAACTGTAAACGTTTGCTATACAACCACATGTTTTAAAAAATACCTTAAAATGTATAGAATGCATATCATTAAGTATTTACATTTTAAGAAATTTTTTTTAGTTTTTATTAATTTATTTATTTTTGGCTGCGTTGGGTCTAAGTTGCTGCACGCGGGCCTTCTCTAGCTGCTCTTTGTTGTGATGCATGGACTTCTCATTGCGGTGGCTTCTTTTCTTGTGGAGCACAGGCTAGGCATGGGGGCTTCAGTAGTTGTGGTACATGGGCTCAGTAGTTGTGTCTCGCGGGCTCTAGAGCGCAGGCTTCAGTAGTTGTGGTGTGCGGGCTTAGTTGCTCCATGGCATGTGGGATCTTTCCGGACCAGGGCTCGAACCCATGTCCCTTGCATTTGCAGGCGGATTTTTAACCACTGCGCCACCAGGGAAGTCCCAGTATTTACCTTTTAAATGCATTATACTGTTAGAGCAAAATACGGATGATGGACATTGCTTCCCTCTATCAGAGGCAATGCCATCTCATTGCAAAGTACCCCTAGGACCAGCTGCACGGTTTGTGACCTTTGCAGTCACACGGGGCCCTACTTGCAGAGGCCCTCACATTTGGTTTAATGCTCTGCTCTCCCTGTCTGGAAATTCTTAACCATTTTTGAACAGGGAGCACTTCATTTTCATTTGCACTGGGACCTGCAAATTCTGGACTGGTCCTGGGTCTCCCTAACCGTACACTGTTGCTGTAGTTCACTGGCTTACTTTTTCCTTCTTCCTCCAAGTGTGTTACATGGTTCTTGTCTGGGTTATGGGGTTTAGCTTGTTTTTACCTTTCTGCATTGCTTCTTCTGTTCCATTTTCACGGTGTTTAGATTATAGCAGACACGAACTTCCTGTGTCTCAGCGCCAGCCATGAATCAGGCTGGGAGCTGGGACCACAGGGCTGTCAGGGGAGCTGCCTGGTTCCAGCTTTAAAATAACAAGTGCTTGACAGCTTAGTTTACATAACTGCAAAATTGTGGCTCTATTCTACGATGCAGTTACATGTGACATAATAACTAGGGACTTAATTTATTTAGGCTTTTTTCCTTGCAATATAATTTCCAATAAATAAATCTCCCAGGGGCAGGAAGATATGACATTTCACAATGCTCACATTTTCCTCCCTCAGTTTGGACCTGTGCTCCTTTCTTGGTAGTGAACAAAATGAACACCACACCTCATAATTTTGCTTTTACCCTACTTGCAACAGCTAATGCACAGGTCTTGTGAGGATGTATGGAGTGCTCACGGACTGTGCTAGAACAAGTTACATTTCATTTTTAATGTTTTTTTTTTTTGCTTTTTTTCCAAAGTATTTTTCTAAGTATCCAAAGCAGCATGGCCGATGATCTGCCAGAGTGTAATAGAAAGCAGAATTTGTCTTTAAGCCACTAGAACAACGTGCAGAAAATTCGATGTCATTTGTACATGTATGTTTTTCAATTACTTTTAAAATTAAAGTTGAAATGTGTAAATGAAAAGAGAGGAAGGTGAAAGTAAAGAGTGAAAAACATCCCTTTCCCTCTGGAGGAAAGAACAGTCATTGTCTTGCTTTTATTTAATATGTATATAAGGACAGAGACATCTCGGGCCAAGCACAATGGATGAGATTGTGCCAAAGAGGAGCTCAATCCCAGCCTTGAAGAGCTGTCTGCCCAGGGCTAGGTGAAGAGTGCATTCAAGGGAAGGAAGTGAGATGAGGAATCTAGAATTCCACTGTGCGGTGAGTGCCAAGCCACCTGCGGGCTTTGAACAATAGCTTTGGATGGGAAATGTTGGAGAAATTCTTCTGAAACGTAGAAAAGTGTATGGTAAGACCTGAAGGTTAACAATTGTTATGAGTGTGAGTGCCTGTGAACGAGTGGACAAGGATGAAATTGCCATTAGTGTTTGACAAGTGCTGATTATTTAGGTAGGAAGTGCTCAGGCCACGGAGAGAAGGATGTTGTGGATAACCATTACGATCTTGAGCAGAAACCTAGCCAGAGGATTGGTCCCAGTCTGAGTGGCCAATCAGAGAGGACATTGATGAATATATTGAGTCAGAATTTCTCTATCAAGGGGAATGCTGAAGGATTCCGTCTTCTTCTCAGATGATAACCTTGAAGATTCGATGTGAAATGAGCTGTGCTAGACTGAATAAAATTGTGCTTTCTTGTCTCCACATTTATAACTGTTTAAGTGATATAGTAGATGAAAATATTGGTGGTGGGAAGAGAAATAAAGGCATGTAAGGATGGTTTAAGTTTCGTGTAGCTCCTTCCATGTGTATTTTATTTTCATTGGAGATGCTCATGATCAGGCAGGACAAGATGCCTCATGATGCAGAACAATGTAGGAAGCGAATGGCAGAAAACAGTAAGGGAATAATTTTTGGATGTGTAATTGTCCTTGAAAAACTTTTAAAAGTACTCTAGGAAGAGTAATGAAATCAGCTCTTTAATACAAATGTTGGATACTTGGCAACTCTCTATAGATTCTTACAGAGTCATTCATGTTGACAGTCTCTTCTCTACTGTTTCCAGTCCATGAAATACAACTGATTCTATTCTAGTTATTCTCCTGAGCAAAAAGTAACAGACACCCTCTGCTCACCACTTCACTAGCTCTGCATCTTTTTAAGGTTCTAATTCTTCTCTATTTGATTATCTCTTTTCCATAATGCATAGTATTAGTATATGTAGTTTCTTGGTACACATAAAACAGTAAAAAATGATACAGATAGAACAGCTGTCTTCCACAGTGCATAGTACCAGTATATGTAGTTCTTGGGTACATAGAAAATAGTAAAAAAAAAATGATATAGATAGACTAGAGAGTCCAGAAATAAACTCTCATATGTATGGTCAAATGATGTGCAATGAGGCTGCCAAGACCTACCATTCAATGAAGAAAGAACAGTCTTTTCAGCAAATGGTACTGGGAAAACTGGGTATCTACATACAAAAGAGTAAAATTGAATGCTTACCTTACATTATATACAACAATTAGTTCAAAATGGACCAAAGATTCAAACATAATAACCAAACACTGTAAAACTCTTAGAAGAAATCATAGGGGACAATATCTATGACATTGGATTTGGCGATAATTTCTTGCATATGACGACAAAAGCATAGACAACAAAAGAAAAACTGGGTAAGTGGGACTTCATCAAAATTACACATTTAGGACATCAAAGGGCACTGCCAACAGGGTGAAAAAACATCCCACAGAATGGGAGAGAATATTTGCAAATCACATATCTGATATGGTGTTAATATCCAGGATATATAAAGAACCCCTACAGCTCAATAACAGCAAAAAATTGAACAACCCAATTAAAAAATAGCCAAAGATCTGAATAGACATTTCTCCAAAGAAGATATACAAATGATCAACAAGTACATGAAAAGATACTCAACATCACTAGCCAGAAGGGAAATGCAAATCAAAAACACAATGAGATACCACTTCACATCCATAAGAATGCAATTATAGGTAAAAAATGAGGAATATACAGTGCTGGGGAAGATGTGGAGAAATTGGAACACTTGTGCATTGCTGGTAGGAGTGTTAAGTGATGTAGCCACTGTAGAAAACAGTATGGTACATTGTCAAAAAGTTAAACACAGAATTACTGTGGAATCCAGCAATTCCACTCCTAGGTATATACCCCCAAATATTGAAAGCAGGGATTCAAACATACACTTGCACAGCAATGTTCAATGTTCAGCAGCATTATTCACAAAAGCCAAAAGGTGAAAACAACCTGCATGTCTATCCACAGAAGAATGGATAAACAAATGTAGTCTATGTATACAATGGAGTATTTTTCAGCTTTAAAGAGGAATGGAATTTGGCACATGCTTCAACCATGGATAAACCTTGAAGACATATGTTAACTGCAATAAGCCAGACACAAAAGGACAAATATTATATGATTCTAGATAATTATATGAAGTATCTAGAATAGGAAAATTTAGAGAGACAAAGTAGAATGGTGGTTGCCAGGGGCTGGAGGGAGGAAGGGATGGAAAGTTATTGTTTAATGAGTTTCAGTTTGGGACAATGAAAAAGTTCTGGAGAAGGGTAATGGTAATGACCACACAACATTGTGAATGTACTTAATGCCACCAAATTGTGCACTTAAAAATGGTCGGGGCTTCCCTGGTGGCGCAGTAGTTGAGGGTCCACCTGCCGGTGTGGGGGGCACGGGTTCGTGCCCCTGTCGGGGAGGATCCCACATGCCGCGGAGTGGCTGGGCCCGTGAGCCATGGCCACTGGGGCTGCACGTCCGGAGCCTGTGCTCCACGATGGGAGAGGCCCTAGCAGTGAGAGGCCCGTGTACCGCAAAAAAAAAAAAAAAGGTCAAAATTGTATAAAATGGTAAAAAACATAAAAAAGTATAGATGGGGAATTTTCTTGGAGACATACTCTTTTTTCTAGCTTTGGCAGGTAATGCTTATCTACCCACTTTTTATTGTTGTGAGCAGGAAACAGGAGTTGTGTATTGCCCACGAGACTTGCTACCTGCTGTAACCAGATTGACTTTATTGACTAACTTACCAATCAATAACCTGCTTTAAAAATAAAGTGAACCCAGTTAAATAATTAATTTGTACATTTAGATATAGCCTGCAGATCTTGACAGCAGTTTTAGAACCAATTAAATCTAAATATCTCTTAAAACTTAACAGAATGTTATTATCTCCTTATCAAAACTGGATTGAAACAATAAGATCCTAGGCAACGCGCTGGGTAGACACGAAGAAAGTCAAGTGAGACGTATGTACGAAGCTATATGATTTTATGTACACGCATATCCTATCTCCCCAACCAGATTTTGCGTTCCTGAGTGTATAGAAACACTTGGGATCCCTCACAAAGCTTAGCACAAAGCTTTGGATTATTAACTATTCCTCACTCGTTCATCTCCCCATGATTTACCAAATAATGTTCTGCTTGAGGTGTTGGATGAGAGTTAGGGAAACAAAAACGAAAAAACAGAAAACAAAACAAACAACCACCAAAATCTCTTGCTTTACTAGCAGAGACCAACAATTACAGTCCTACTGGTACATTGATGGGGTGAGCAAGGGTGTTAGGGGAAAACCCTGCTCAATCAAGAATATTTGGATAGGGCTTCCCTGGTGGTGCAGTGGTTGGGAATCTGCCTGCCAACGCAGGGGACACAAGTTCGAGCCCTGGTCTGGGAAGACCCCACATGCCGCGGAGCAACTAAGCCCGTGAGTCACAACTACTGAGCCTGCGCTCTAGAGCCCACAAGCCACAACTACTGAGCCTGCGCATATGGAGCCTGTGCACCGCAACGGGAGAGGCTGTGACGGTGAGAGGCCCACGCACCGCGATGAAGAGTGGCCCCCGCTCGCCGCAACTGGAGAAATCCCTTGCATAGAAACAAAGACCCAGCACAGCCATAGGTAAATAAATAAATTAAATATATATATATATATATATATATATATATTTGGATAAGTGTTTTGGGGGAATGTAATACCCAGAATGTTCCACAGGATCAGCAAGAGTAGCCAGACAAGTGACTTCATGAAATGGAGCCACAGAAGAGTCAAGGTTACCCAGGCCCAAGTGCTGGAGGTACACCTGCTGCCCCAGATTTCTGCTGTCTACTCATCTCATGAGTCATTCAAAGTGTACTTTGAATCACAGAGATGAAACATGACTTCTGCACACATATTACGCAGAAAAGGTGTTACAAACTTACTTTCAGAAGTCCTTAGTTAAATTTGCCCTTTACCTTTCCTCCCCCGACCTAATTATTTCTTTGAAAATGTTTTCTAGGCTCCACTGTGCCGCCTGGTTACACGTGACAATCAGAGTGGGGGAAGGGAAGGGAAGTAAAGGCAGATGATTATGGATGAACTGACAAGACAGAAGAGCTGTACGTGATTTGTAATTATAATGTTTTTCTTCCCCAGAACTTTAATAACTTAGGCTGTATTTCTTCTTTACTAATTTTGTTACCAATAAATATTTACTAAATTACCAAGGTGTCTTCATCTTCAGAGAGGAAAGACCAGGTCTAACTGTAAATAAATCAGTTTTTGCCTGAACATGAATGAACAGCTTAATTTAACAACACACGAATACATTCACACATTGCTCCACCAAGGCCTTCAATTATAAATATTAAGTATTATGGCATAAGTTTCTTAGATAAGTAGCTAAAGGCAGTTTAAAGTATGAGTGGGCTCTGATGAAAGTTTTAGATAGGCTGTGATGTATTTATACAGGCAACATGCAGGTGGAATTGACATGTCATTAATTGGAAAAAGGTATTCATTTTGAATGTAAATAGAAATGAACTGATTAAAGTGGTATGCCGTATGAACAGAATAAGGACACCAAATATTGACTTTGAGCTCCTGGTATAAAACATAATTTTTTATGCTTTTATTTTGATCCATTTAGTCAATCTACATTAACTGAATACTATGCTATTGCTGAGGTCACAAATGTGAATAAGATACACCCTGGATTCTGGGGGACACACTAATACGATGCACGTAGTAGAGTATGGGATGAGTGAAACAAACAGAGTACTTAAGACAGGACAAAGATAAGTTGGTAGGTAACACAAAGGAGTTTTATCCAAGGATGTGACATTTGAGCCAGCTCATGATGTATCTCTAAGAAAGAAGAGAGGGAAAAACCTTGCAGTCAGGGAGAAAGTGGATCTTAAGAGTCGCCATTAAAAAATTATAGCAGTTTACAATAAACTGCCTAAATGGTGACGATGCTACTATTCATGATTACGGATAATTTCCTAAATGGCAGACACAGCTCAAAGCATTTTATTTGTATTATCTTTTTTTTAGTCCTTACAGTATGTCTGTGAAATAGATTCTTGAATCAGTTTTCTATTGTGTTCCACCCCCAAACTTGCTGGCTTAAAACAATCACCATTTGTTTAGCTCATGACTCTCTGTGGGTTTGCAATTCAATCTGGAAGCGTTGGGTGATCCTTCGCGTCCCTCAGGCTCCTTCATGAGCCTCTGGTCAGCTGCCGGGTCATTTGGGGGCTGGCTGGTCTGGAATGGCCTCAGCTGTGCTGTCTCGGCTCCGTGTGGTGTCTGGTTTTCTGCGGGGCAGGTTTCTAAGAGAGAGTGGGTAAATAAAAGATTCTTGAAGTCTACGTTCAGAGAGGGCACACACGATCATTTCTTCTGCTTGTCTGTGGCCTAAAGCAAGTCACAAGGCCAGCCCGACTCAAGGGGAGGGAAATTGACTCCACCTCGGGATGGGAAAACTTGTAAAATCACATTATCAGTGGGGCACAGGTCCAGGAGGAGTATCGTGACCAAGGTTACACACAATCTTCCCTAGCACTCTTATGGTTTCCACTTCACAGATGAGGAAATGGAGACATAGCCTAAGAGTCTATAAATAGGTGAGACATGACTTATGCATTGAGCTGTCTGATGCCAGAACTTGGACTATGAAATTCATTAAAAAAATAATATGGACTGGTGGATGGCCAGAGGGACGGGCAAATGCATAGAGGTGTGATAAACCAAATAGTGTATAAAGTGAATTGCAGAACCTAGGTGGCTAGGATCCTCTCTAAAATTCTTTCAACCGTTCTCTATATTAGAAATTTTTCATAGTAAAATCTTGGAGAACAAAAACTTAGATTCTGGGGTTTTGAAACTAGGATGTGAAATAAGGCTCTAGGTTTGAATCTAGGCTCTGCTGCTTGCTAGTTGTGTGATCTTGAGAAACTTCCAGAAAGTTCTCAAGTCTCTGTTCCCCAATCTGTAAACTGGGGGAGAGATTGACATCTAATCCTAAAAGTGCAGATTAAATAAGCATTAGCATTCAAATAATATGAATATGTAAAGAGCTTTTCACATTGTGTGGCAGGCATAGCGCTAAGCATTTCACATGAAAACATTTCAATAAATAATAACTTTCAGGTAAGAACATAAAACACGCTTGGAATCCTTTCAGTTGTTAAAGTTTTCTCTCAGAATATCTACAATAAATCTTACCTGTTATATTCCAACCCGATTGAACAGTCATGTATATTTTTACTGAACACTTAGTTATTTGCCGATTGACTTCAGAATGAGAAGCTCTCTTACTTGACTTACACATTATATTTTTTAAAGAAAGAATTAGCAAGATACAGAAAAATTTAGAATGTTAAAAATTTTAAAACAGTGTATTTTTTGAAGAACCACCGTATCCCAAGATGAAAAGATGCTCATCAGAATTTTATTTTAAGCCATTTAATAGAGGCTTAAATAATTCAAATGTAGATATTGAGAAAGTCTTTCACTCAGCCTTTCTAAGGAATGAAGTACCAACACATACCACATCATGGATGACCCTTGAAAACACTATGCTAAGTGAAAGAAGCCAGGCAGGCATAAAAGACCACATATTACCTGATTCTACAGAGATGAAATGTCCAGGATAGGCAACTCTACAGAGACAGGATGTAGACTAGTGGCTGCCTAGGACCAGGAGTGGGAGGAAGGACAGGAGATGAGGTACATAACGAAAGGCATGGAATTTCTTTTTAAGGTACTGAAAATATTCTAAATTTGGCTCTGACGATGGCTCCCATAGCTGTGTATATGTGCACATAAAAAAACTCCTCTGAATTGCACAGTTTAATTGTGTGATATGTGACATATTTCAACAAAGCTGTTACAAAAGAAAGTCTTTGACCAAATATATATAGTAGTGAACACTGTAATGTGTAAATGCTCAGTATTTTTTTAGTTCACATGTTTTTCCTCCCAAATATATTCTTACTAATACAGTATTTCTCTGTGAGGCCCACATTTAAAAGTACCATTTTAAAGGAGACCACCTTTTTTCTCTATTTCACTAACATATTTTTCTGTAGATCAATATAGTATTCTAACAGCTTATCCATTTAAATTAATCTATAAGATTATCATAAAATTCTAAAAAGTTTCTTGTGAAATACGACATGAATCTGTGCCATTAAAATGGAACTGTAAGAGAGAAAAACAAACATCCAGGTAAAAGGATGATTCAAAATGACTTCCTTTTCAAATTAAAATAGGCCCCCTCAAACATAATAATTTTAAATATAAAAAGTAATTCACAGGATTTTCATGTATAAACCTATCAGTGCTGTTAGCTGACAATATATTCTTACAATTGAAAGTAAAATAAACCTAAAATTTAGTTTCTTTGCTTTTCCATATCATAATACAAAAATATTTATTTTGACAAAGATAAACAAGGAAACTGAGAAGGGAGAAAATCTGGAGCAAAGATAAAACAAAATAGGATTAAATTATTCCTCAATAAAGAGACTAGAAATGTAGACATCAAGGAGAGAATGAAGATTTCTGCAAAATTCATCAGCATTAACTGGGTCTACAAATATCACAGGATCAGTACCCCAGACGGTCCGCTTGGCCTCCACTCTTCCCCCTGGTAAAGCTTTTCCAAGTTTGCTGAGTGATGTCAATGCAAAGTTTTCCCAAACTTCCTGGAAGTTTTACAAGCAATTCACTGGAGATACAAAAAATATCTGGGGCTTTAGCCAACAGCATTCCTCTGTGAATACTGGCTCTCAATTTGCTTTTTATTTTTCTTAATTAGGGTTATGCAATCTTAAAGATTTACAGTTAAGGAGACAAGCAAAATATAAAATTTAAAGAAGAAGTAACAAATATGAAAATGATCCTTCCTTTTAACTCTACTGTGGACAGGATTTTTTTATTCTTATGTAGAAACAGGCTGTTTTTTTCTACATGAGCATCCTTTTAATTAGCTCTCAGATTAAATCTTAGTGGAGCTTATTAAATGAATGTTTTAATTTAATGGGTTAGTGGGGGGAAGTGTAATTAACGACATTTAAGCAAAAGGGCATAAGTCCTGAACTGGGTGTGAAAAAAGCAAAAGAAAAAATCATGTCTTATTTCTCTCCAAAATTCAATTTTTTTATCACCAGTGTTTTATTCATTGGTTTTCCTTTTTTCGTCCTCGAATTCCATTGTCTGGACATGTCTCAGTGTGAGTACTAAATATGAGATCAACTAGGCATTTGCTGCACCTCAGACAAAATCTTATTCTGGGTTATTAGACAGTGTCTGATGGTACCAACTTTTCTCACGGGTTTAGCAAGCACAGTCTCTGGGAGAGGCTTTTTTGGGGGAAAGATTGGCCAGGAAAAATGCGTGTCCTTCTTGACAGCCCTTCCAGGTTGGATGTCCCTGAACGTATATGGGGTGGTGTCCCTTTAAGCACAAGGAAAGGGCAGGTCCCGCTGTTATCCTTGACCCTCTGACAAAATAGTCAGGCGCTGTTTGTAAAAGAGCCAAGTAATTAAAAGTATCCCAGGGTTATGGTGAAATAGGGCAAGTAAAACACACTCCTGGATACCAGCTCTCTTTCAGGACCAGCTCTTTTGTATTTTCTCTCTATTTTGTTTTCTTCTTTATTTCAATTTTTCATGGCACAGTTTCCCCTCTCTGACATTGTTCTTCTCTGTCAGTTGGCAAAATGATAAGCTCCATTATTACTGCTTCTCTAGCTGGAGGCCTGGAGCTATTTGCTTCCAATCCTCAAGTCACCCCAAATTCCTGAGCTGTATTTTTTTTCCCTCTCAATTTCAGGAGAAATTATTAAATAGAATAGGAAAGGGTATAGGAATAGAGTGATTCAGTTACACAGGGAACTGATGAGACATTTCTCACCATTTCATGTGTTTTCCTTTATGATGATGTTTCTAGCAGAAAGGGAGGCTTGGGGTGCTCTCCTTGGCTTCCTCCAGGTTGACCATAGATCCCACTTAACCCAAAACCATCTGGGTATATGCATGTCGTGATGGCTTAATGATTAATCGTTTGTCTCTCCGCTCTCAAAAGTGTCCTGAATTAGATGATAGTGGTCGCCCTAGTTATCTCTCCTGTTGAACTGTTGGGTGACTTCCCCATAAATAGAGAAATTAGTTCTAACTTAGTTTAGAGAGTTCACAAGCCATTCTCTAATTAGTCACCTTCACTTCTGTTAGGAAATAACTATTTGTACCATTAGACTTTGAGATCGAAACAATTTGTTCCTGTTCAGATACTCCCCATATCTCTAAATGGTAGTATTTGGGAGCAGTAGAATACACAGGCTTTGTGTCATGTAGTGTGGGTTTGAGTATATTATGCCACTCAATAACCTTGGGCAACTCATCTAACTTCTCTGAGCCTAAATTTCCTTTTGTGTCGTATGTACCTAAAAATGATTTCCACTCTGGATTATCATGAAGATTAAATAATAGACGGTTATAGTTGTGCAATTATTGTAATCCATATATCCATCCATCCATCCATCCACCCATCCAGATGTTTTATCCTTCTATAGATTATTTAAGCACCATGCCTAACACTACAATTCAAAGTGATTTAAAATAATAAGAATGTATTATGTTGCTTAGACAAAGCTCTAAATTTAAATAATGTGTGGTTAATTTATTTCTTAAGTTGATTTCATCCTAAGGCAGGTTCCTCAGGATTGCAACCTGGCTGTAGCAGTTCCAGGCATCACATTCACTCTCAACATCCAGAGGCAGAAGAAAGTGCTGCCTCTATCTTGTGCCTCTATCCTATGTCCTTGTGAGGAAACTTTACCCAGAGGCTCCACATCACATTTCCTCTCCCTCCTTCTTGGCCCGATTGCATGCCAATGTACTTGTCTATTACTGGTAAGGAAAACAGTAACCTCAAGATGAGTTGGCCAAGGGACTTCCCTGGTGGTCCAGTGGTTAAGACTTTGCCTTCCAATGCAGGGGGTGTGGGTTTGATCCCTGGTTGGGGAGCTAAGATCCCACATACCTCGTGGCCATAAAACCAAAACATAAAACAGAAGCAGTATTGTAACAAATTCAATAAAGACTTTAAAATTGATCCACATCAGAAAAAAAACAACTTAAAAAAAAAAAAAAAGATGAGTTGGCCAAGACGCCCCTTCCTGGTTGGAGAGAATTGGGAGTCTGATTAAATCAGGGACCTGTATGCCTGCAGGAGGATGTGCATGTGCCCGGGATGGATACAGCCTGGGCATCTGGGTGTCTGAATTCCAGCCAAGGATGTGCCATCAGATTTCTTTGTGAACTTGAGAAAGTCATTTTCCCACCCAGTCTTCCATTTATCTCCGTGTAAAGTGTGGCGTTGAGTTCCTAGTAGTAGAAGGTCTCTTCAGCTATTAACATTGTGCTTGGGCTACTCAAAAACTACAGTCCTAAATTCACATGGACACCCTTCCTATTTTATAATCTATTTCACTTTCCCGCACAATTTTTAGATACTGATGAACTGATAAGGGTACTAGAATAAGAGTTAGAAGACCTGGTTTCAAGCCCAGATTCACTGAATAATGCTGTGACTGCAATTCATTAATGAAAAACCTCTTGGTAAGCTGTAAAGAGCTGTACAAATCCAGAGGATGGTCAGACTGCCTTTGACAAACTGGTATGATTAAAAAACACACTTTCTTTTTCTACAATTCTGGGTCCCTTTTGGAATTAGTTTGCATGACTAGCTTGGGGATGGTACAACCCTCGGGACTGTACCTTGAACTTGTTTCCACATCTGCGTTTTGCTCCTCCTGGAATGGGGGTGTTAGAGAGACAGAAAAGGGGAGTTTTGCTTAATTAATCCACTCTTCCCAACAGGTTCACTTTTACAAATGATTTTCATATACCAAGTTTAACCTTAGAACACGAAGATGTTTGCATGACTCGTATAAAGTTATCAGATCAACAGTAGTAGTGACAACCTGCTGTTGCCCAGTACCACGCTTTTTTAATTGAAATATAGTTGATTTACAATGTTGTGTTGATTACTGCTGTACAGCGAAGTGATTCAGTTATACATGTATATACATTCTTTTTGTAATATTCTTTTCCATTATGGTTTATCATAGGATATTGAATCTAGTTCTCTGTGCTATACAGTAGGACCTTGCTGTTTATCCATCCTACATATATAATAGTTTACATCTACTAACCCCAACATCCCATTCCATCCCTCCCCAAACCCCCTCCCCCTTGGCAACCACCGGTCTGTTCTCCATGTCCGTACCACGCTCTTTCTATCATTCTTTGTCCTTTAACATCCAGGTTGAGACGTGGCCTTTAGGAAGTGACCACCCAGACTCCACTTTTCCCTGGAAGACGTGCTGTGGCAAGTGTGAGGGTGTGGTTGCTTCTTTCCAGCAACATAAGAGTGAAGGGGGAGGGGCAAGGAGTGTGATGCTGTGTAGCGCCGCGCGCCTCCCTAGTGGAATTCTGTTGAGTGAGGAGGCCTCATCTCCAGGAGATGCACATTGTGGGCTGAACACTGAGGGACCAGCGCACTGACCAGCTTTGTGTCTCGGAAGCTCAGCTTCCTCATGGAAAAAAAGTGTGTGTGTGCATGCATGCGTGCGTGCGTGCGTGTGTGTGTGTGTGTGTGTGTGTGTGTATGCATGTTAAGGGTTGATAGGGCTTGGGGTGGAATGTGAAAAATAAGTAGATCTCCAGCCTCTTCCCAGAGCTAGCGTTCTAACATTCCAGGTCCTTAAAGAGCTACCCTGCAAAGGGCGAGCAGATTCAGGGAGAATTGCATTGTGAAGAACTACAGTTTCAGGATGTTGTGGACCAAATGACAATTAGAGTGAAGGACACGTGCTCAGACAGCTGATAACTGCGACCAGCGGGGCACCATGTGGCAGTGCTACGGCTGATGGCGCAGCTGCTGAGAGCGACGCCAGCGGCAGGGAGGCTCCAAGGGGTCCACGTGCCCCCCGAGGATGCTCTGGATGTCACTGACAGGAGCCACCTTCAGGGCTGTACCTGGGACTGTCACAGAGGACAGCAGGCTGAGTTCATGCCAGGAGACGGACTCGGCATGAGCCTTCCCTATCTGTTGTCTTTCTAAAAAGTGCCCGGATTTTTCTTTATGCTTCATCTTCTTTTCTTCTGATTTTGAACGTCTGAAACCATCTTAAAAAAGGATCACATTTCACCTTTTTTTTTTTTTCTATCCAGGTGGGTGAGGGTCTTGAAAAATAAATCTTGTTAAAAAATTAAACCATATGTATTTATTCAGGAAGCTCCCTGAGAAGGTCAACAAGTGGCACTGAGTTCTCAGCTGTCACAGTCCTTGTTATCAGCCTCGTCACTTGTTTTTTTTATCCTCTTTCCCGTCTTCTGGTCATTTTTCTGCTCATTAGCTACTTGAGCTTAGGGTGAACAAGAAATGAGATGGAATTTTAAACCTGTCAAATTGAAGTCTGGTTAACAGCCTTGTGGAGGTATAATGGGCAGAGAGGAAGGAATAAATTCTATTATCTGGTAGGAATAGTAGCTGCAATAGAAAAATTAGTCTTAACTTACTTTTCTTTCCCTGACGTTGGTAACTGATCGTGGCACAGTCTCCAGTATCACCTAGGGGTGAATCCGACTCTTCAAAATATAGGTTCAAAGAATTATAGATACCAGAGCCCCAAGAGGGCATACCTATCAACCACACCTCTCAATTTATAGATAAGGAAACTATGATCTGAAGGTATAAAGAGACTTACTTTTAGGTTTAGAACCGTTGCCATTTATGGAAGGCTAGTGAGGTTTGAGGTCACAGTCCAAAACCCCAGTGTGACAGTCCTTCCACCATGCTACCTTGAATTGCCAAGGGTCAAAGTGTTTGTGACAAAAAAGACCCAACTGGAGCACATTTATTAAAGACCACTGAAAGCAAATTTGTTGTTAAGGCTTTTGTAAGTTATCATTCCCCTCAGGGTACCAAGGGTGTCTTTAATCTCTGTATTTCCAAGGCCAACCATAGCTCTGATGTGGAGTAGGTTCTCATTAACTATTTGGTTAATGAAATGAGTATTTTATGTTGTGTTCAGTTAAAGATTTTAAAACTATGTATCAAGTTTTCATAAATAAGTACCCGTAGAATTAGAAATATTCATATTTTTAGGATCCAAAAGAGTCAAGTTGTTGATGTGATTGTCCTTTTTCATGATGCGATTTTATTGTCATGTATGAGGCTATGTCCTTGGTCTTTCCAAGTTATCACGGAAGCAGCAAGACTGCTCAATACATGACAAACGTTGTTAATAGAGTTTCCTTTTCATTCTTTTATTTTAATATCTAATACTGAGAAGGTAATTATTGAGCCAATAACAGCCCATGACCCTCCCAACAAGTTTTTCTTTGGATTATGTCACCATCGTGATTTTAGTATTTAACTGACATTACAACTCAGTGAAACAGTAACCTGGATTTTTTGACATCATTCTGTAAGAGCATCTCGGTGAGCTATAAATTGCACAGACTTTAAATCAAAACATAACTGGCTTCAAATGTTTGCTCTGTCACACACTGACTGTGTGGCCTGAAACAACCTTAGTTTCCTCACCTGGAACAATGGAGCTTAGAACCATCCTTGCCCGAGTCAAGAACAGAGGGTTCTTTTGAGGATTAGATTTAAAAATCACATGAAATCTTAGAAACATCCCATGAGGCACGCTGCCTGGCACATAGCAAATGCCTAATCAATGTCTGATGGATAAATAAGTGGTGCTCAATAAATGCTCTTCTTAAAGTTCTTAAAGTGGGAGCCATTTGGCTGTAAGCAAAACTTGCCAGATAAAGTACCATCTTTCCCTTTTTTCCCTCTGCCTCTGCCGAGGTGGAGGAGTGATCTCTCCCCTGTCAGAGAGGTTAGGGGAGAAGACAAATGGGAAAGACATTCTCCATTCAGCCCTCAGCCTATTCGCGCTGGGCTGGGTGAAAATGCAGCACGGCTTCTGGGGGGTTTGCTCTTTTGTTGGACCCTGGGGGGAAGAGATGAGTTTTACATCTGTTGCTGGCTGTGTAACATTCAGCTAAAGAGGTGCCTCTCCGCTGGAAGACGCTCAGGCATCCTGGCTGTCGGTCAAACAGCTCTTCCTCTGTTTGCTCGGGTTCGCCCCGGAGACTCCCATCTAAGATGTTGGCTATTGCAGCTGTGAGAATGAAAGCAGCTGATAGAAGAAGCAGAATGCAGAAACTGAAGCCCTCACATCCCCAGTTGCACGATAAACCCTCACAACCCTAATTGCATAATAAAATAGGTAAGGCTGGGCTTAGGAGACGTAGAATGTCACTCCTCGGGGTTTGGTGGGGTCCCTCACCAGCCAGGCAGCGCCAGGCCCAGAAGGGCCCAGCCGCTGGTCTAGGCTTCAGGGAAAAAACAGGCAACAACAATGCCCTGGTCACTCCCCCAAAGCCTCTGAGGGTTTCTTAATAGGGATCTCTTGGGCTTTGAGTCAATTGTAGTCACAGTGGTTGACCATCTAATCTGCCTTTCAGAAAGAGTACCCTGCACATCACGGAGGGAAGATGATGGAAGGCCCCTGAAGCCAAATCCAAAGGCTCACATAACAGGGTTTTCAGTGGGTTCCCAGATCTGAGGCATGAGGCTGCCGGGGGCGGGCGGCAGAGAGGTAAGTCGAGGAAGCAGCGCCTCCTGTTGTATAAATCCCAGCCCATGCAGAAGGGATCCTGCTCCAGGGAGAAACGACGATGTGGAGTGCTCAGCTTCGGGGATTTGGCCTTCTGTGGAACAGCCCCACTGACGCTGACAGCTCCAGCGTTCCCAGTGTGCAGCGGTGGGATTAGAAATCCTTCTTCTAGCCAAGATTACTTCCAACAGCTGGACTCAGAGCCCTCTCCCCGCCTCCCACCTCTGTTCCATTTCTTGCTGGAGACCATCTGAAAGGGGAGTTTAAAATGACTAAATGTCTTTTGGGTAAAGAGCTTTGACTTTTCCAGACTGAACTGCCAAAGACCTTCAGGAAATTAAAGAAAGAAAGAAAAAGTGAGATGCTCTGTCTGGTGAATGGAATTTCTCGAATTTGGTGGCTGTAGGGTGATTAGGCTAGAGCTGCTGGGAATTCTGAAGTGTTACTTATTTGCCTTGGCACACAGAGTTAGAATGCTGAGCAGTAGAGTGAAAATGGGGTGACAGGATAAGGGCAATGAGAGGAAGCAACTCCATTGTGAGATAGCTGGCCTCTGAAAATCGGAGAGTTCGTTCCCCCAGAGGAGGGAAACAGGAATATTACCTCATTGCAAAACAGTCACTAAAATATAATTGGGTGCTGCACAGATGACAGAAGCTCACAGCTAGCAATGTCTAACTTCATTTTCAGTGAAAGTTAAAAGCAAAATCAATACCCTGATGAAAAGCAATAATACAAATTAGAGAACAATGCAGAAAGCTTTTCTGGGAGGGTTTAGAAGAAAGAAAGAAAGAAAGAAAGAAAGAAAGAAAGAAAGAAAGAAAGAAAGAAAGAAAGAAAGAAAGAAAGAAAGAAAGAAAGAAAGAAAGAAAGAAAGAAAGAAAGAAAGAAAGAAAGAAAGAAAGAAAGAAAGAAAGAAAGAAAGAAAGAAAGAAAGAAAGAAAGAAAGAAAGAAAGAAAGAAAGAAAGAAAGAAAGAAAGAAAGAAAGAAAGAAAGAAAGAAAGAAAGAAAGAAAGAAAGAAAGAAAGAAAGAAAAGAAGGAAGAAAGAAAGAAAGGAAGGAAGGGAGGGAGGAAGGAAAGTAAGAAAGAAAGAAAGGAAGGAAGGAAGGAAGGAAAGAAAGAAAGGAAGGAAGGAAGGAAGGAAGAAAGAAAGAAAGAAAGAAGGAAGGAAGGAAGGAAGGAAAGTAAGAAAGAAAGAAAGGAAGGAAGGAAGGAAGGAAAGAAAGAAAGGAAGGAAGGAAGGAAGGAAGGAAGGAAGGAAGGAAGGGGGGGAGGGAGGAAGGAAGGGAGGAAAGTAAGAAAGAAAGAAAGGAAGGAAGGAAGGAAAGAAAGAAAGAAAGAAAGGAAGGAAGGAAGGAAGGAAGGAAGGAAGGAAAGGAGGGAGGGAGGAAGGAAGGGAGGAAGGAAGAAGGACTGCTTACCATGCTCTTCAGATCCTGTTCTTGGAAAAATGCAGCTGGATGGGGACTTGTTAAACGGAGGGTCTTCTTGGAGACACAGCAGAGGATGTGTGATGCTCATGAGCTGGAAACTTCTGGCCCAAAGATCCACATGCCTGTCGATCTGTATTAAACTAGAACAATGCAGAAGCAGCATTAGTCCAGCTCATCCACACACGCACACCAGCACTTCACACCTTTTCAAATGTATGTCAAAGAAAAACGGTTAAAAATATTTTTAAGTAAATACATATTAAGCACATATGAAGTTCAGAGGTAACTTCCCTGGATTTTGGTGTAGGACGTGAGTGGATTGACAAAGTCATTATTCTAGTAATTATTCTAGTAATTATTCTCTATAATTGTAGAGGATCAGCTAATTTGAGGCTATTCTGTGCATCATTTTCCATGATCCTGCTCTATATTTTTTGACTCAATAGATCGTCATTTAAATTCACTGAATGATGAAATACCATTTTACTTATAGGTTTATCAAATTCTGCAATGTGGCCAGCTCAGTGCTGGAGGAAAGGCAGTCCTTATCTTACAGGTGGCTGGAGAAGGAATTATTGTACATGCAATATGTAATGAATGTAGCTTGTGGGAGAAAGTACTAGGGCACTAACTTGGCAGTGGGAAGGGCATCCCATAGGAAGCAGCCTTTGTGCTGTACCTTGGAGGCTGAGGCAGTGAGAGTGGAAGGACACAGCTCCAGCAGAGGGACAGAGCTTACAGACAGACACGTCAGACCCAAACATCAATGCAGGTGATGGGCAGACATCACTGGGTTTTGTGGTGAATATCTATGATCAGACTTAAGCATTATTTGGCAATGTGCTCCTTGAACTTTAAATTACTTGAGGGGGTCTTGTTAAAATGCATTTTCTGATTCATCAGGTCTTGGGTAGGGC
The DNA here is from genome assembly GCF_949774975.1 of Lagenorhynchus albirostris. Lineage (NCBI taxonomy): Eukaryota > Metazoa > Chordata > Mammalia > Artiodactyla > Delphinidae > Lagenorhynchus > Lagenorhynchus albirostris. Next base: position 183,140,981 of record NC_083095.1, read on the forward strand.
CTGCGATTCTGCATTTCTAAGGAGCACCCAAGAGATTTTGCTCATCTGAGGAGGACACTTAGAGTACAGATAACCCAAAACAGCTCCTGCTAAAATACTTAGAAAATCTGCATAAACTATTAAATTAAAATTTAAAAATTCTTTTAAATGTGTGGCTGAGTCCCCAAGAAAATAAACAAAAATCCTCATGGGCCATGAGATAGCGAGCCTGGAAGGTATAAAATAGAGAATAGCAAGCCAAGGCAAAAGCAACCGCTTTGGCAAGATGTGCTAGTCATTGGGACCTAGGAGACATCCAGAGCAGGAGACAGGGCCTTGGACCCCCTGGGTTGAATTCATATCCTTGCACAAAGCCAGGACCTCTGAAGGGTTAAACATCTGTCAAACTGTGCACTGGAAAAATTCTCCCAGGGACACAAGGGAAAAGGAAGAAGCTCATCCTATTCTATGTAGTAAGTGGAGTTAAAAAAAAAAACTTCTGGGACTTCCCTGGTGGCGCAGTGGTTAAGAATCCACCTGCCAATGCAGGGGACATGGGTTTGAGCCCTGGTCCGGGAAGATCCCACATGACGCGGAGCAACTAAGCCCGTGCGCCACAACTACTGAGCCTGTGCTCTAGAGCCCGTGAGTCACAACTACTGAGCCCACGTGCCACAACTACTGAAGCCCACGTACCTAGAGCTCGTGCTCTGCAACAAGAGAAGCCACCGCAATGAGAAGCCCGCGCACCGCAACGAAGAGTAGCCCCACTTGCCACAACTGGAGAAAGCCCGCGTGCAGCAACAAAGACCCAACGCAGCCAAAAATTAATTAATTAATTAATTAATTATTTTTTTTAAAAAAGCTTTTGCTGAGAGTTTGGAGTTATTGCCTTTGCCTCCTATGGCCCTCACTCTCTTGGAGGCCCAAAGCTGAGAGATAATTAAACATGGTTCTAGGTCAGGGATTGATCTCAGGTGCCCTCTGCCTGCAGCGGCTTGAAGCAGGATTTCAGTTCCGGACCAGAGATTGAGGTCAGGCCACAGCAGAGGTCAGGCCACAGCAGTGAGAGCACTGAATCCTCTCAGAGCAGTGAGAGACCAGTGGCCAGTGACAAGGCCCTGACCCGTCAGCTGTGTAGAAATGAATTTCCACATAGAGAGAGAAAGTAGGGAAGCAAGTAAAGTGTTTATTAGGAGGAAAAAGAGTACATGTGGATAGATACACAGGTGGGCTCAGAGACAGAGTCGTGCCCGCATGGTAGCTTGAATCACTTATGTGGGGCATTTCTTCTGGGTTTCCTTTGGCCAATCATCTTGCTTTGCCTGGTTCTGAGTCCGTATTTGGTACATCTCAGGGTCCTCCCATGTGTGCGCGCACATCTCTTAGCCAAGATGGATTCTAGCAAAGAGACCTATGGGTAGGTTGATAGCACTTACTATGGGGTGATGTCCCCTCTCTTTTGACCTCTGAGGAGCCTTTCTGCGCATGTGTAGTCGGGAAGGTCTCCTTGACCTTGAGAATGAGATATGTGATCTCTATCTTTTATCTGGGTAGGGCTCACCTCTTCTCTCGCTCCTGCTAGTTTGGAGTATCTGTCCACAGAGGACAATTCCAGCTGTTCCACCTGGGGCCCATTTGTCTCCTGCCTCATGATAACCCCTGAAGCCAAGAGTAAGCTTTACCTCCTCAAGTTGTGTTGAAGGAGAATTCCACAGACAAAATGCCAGTGAAGATGAACTTACAATGGGAAAGGTATGAAAACTACGAATGGGTGATATACCACGAGAAAACACAGTAAACAGCAGGGTTGTCTTCCAAGAACTTCAAACAATAAAGCTCTTTGAAGCTACAAAATAAACATGTTTAAAATGATTAAAGATACCAAAGAAAGGATAGGCATATAAGAACAATCATAAGGATATCTGAAGTGTCTTATCTGCTCTTCCTATAAAGTAAGGCCCAAAAAACCAGATAAGGAAAGTCATTGCCCCTGGGCAGCCCTGAACATCTCTTGGTACAGAGATGGACCTTATCCCAATTTGTTCTGCCGGCACTTAAGATCTGAGTCCTGGTCGCAGAGTGAAAACGAACTGATGTTTTCCCCCATTGAAGTGAGTTTCACTCAAGTTTCCAGAAAGATGTATTAGATAGGCAATTATTTTTGATTTTTAAAAAGCTAAATATATTAGAAACATTTTGCTTATTGTTGTTTCCTAGGGAATCAAAACAGTTCAGTAAGATTACAACTTTCGGTAAAAAGGTGTTTATCATCTTCATAAAAAAAAGAAAAAATCTTGGATACATGAATGTTAGCAAAATAAAATTCAGCAGGTCTGATTTGCACATATATATTTAACCACTCAATGCCATCTTCAGTATTTTTTCAGTCCTTCCTTTCGTCGTCTTTGTGCCTTTGTTGCCTTTTTTGTTTCTAACGTGGTAGAATTTTATGCATACCTCTACGAGGGCACTGAAATCTATTGGCAAACTTAGGCCTACGAGCCAAATCCAGGTCACCTCATGTTTTGTATAGCCTATAAGCTAAGGACGTTTTTTAATGGTCAAAACCAATCAAAAGCATTCTATTTCAAGGAACGTGAAAATTATATGAAATTCAAATTTCAGCATCCATAAATAAAATTTTATTGGAATACAGCTCATTCATTTCCAGCAGAATTGAGCAGTTTGAACAGAGACTCTGAGCCTGAAATATTTACTAGCTGGCTCTTTACAGGAAAAGTTTGCTGACCTTTGATTGTTGCCTTTCATCTTCTTTTCTCTCCTACAAGTGGTTAAAAACAAAAAACTTAGCACTGATTTGCAAAATAATTTGCTTTCTTTACTATACACAAAAACTGGTATGCAGAATGTGGTGTACTGGCATGCTGGCAGCAGAGCTTGCAAAGGGCAAGAGAGTAATGCTGGTTAATATTTAGCATATTAAAGAGAGATGGTGTCTAAGCCTATGGGACCCTCATGTTATGCTATTTTACAAAACATTCTATCCATCTCCCTTAAAAATATGAAGTTGGTGCTATTTGGTTACCTGATTTAAAATACAGCATGTAATTGAAAGAACTAATACTATATATTTTTGAAAATATTCCATAATTCACATTTCCTATTCATTCAACCTGGGCATTCCTCCTAACAATGAGTATGAATTAATTATGCTTTGCTATATTGGTTTTACATGGTTTTCTGCCTTCTTCTCTAAATATAGGCAAATCATTTTTATTCATTAGTGTTCTGAAGAAAGAAATTTTAAAAATTAATTACACCAAAAGTTACTATGAGGTTTCAATTTATATAATCCTTAATTAACTATGTATGGATTATTCCCTGTGAGCTGGAGGAAAAAAAAAAAAAACACTGAGAAGACAGAAGGCAGGGTTTCAGTCCTTGAGAATTAAAACCTTTGTTAATGACAGGAAAAAATTACATTAAAGACACAAAGGTGAAACAAACTATCAGAGAAAACACAAAAAGGTTGCCAGTTGTCTGAGTTGACCAGTGTAGACCCTCTTCCTTGTTTATACAATATGGTCACCATGGAAAAGATTTTACAAGTTGCTTGACTTAGATAAAAATTTAAATTAGTGTCAGCTTTAGAAATATTGATTAGATATCTCACAGAAATGTAATTTAATTATGGTGGGCTTCACAGCCAAGCATTTGCTGTCAAAAGACATGACCGACTCACCCCATTTGTGTCAAGAGAAGTGTTGTTTCCATAGGTGAGCATTCCATGTTTCAACACAGGTTTGGTTGGAGTATGTTAGGAGTATCAACATTTTTGAGTAATTCTCAATTGAAAAGAAGCTTTCTAAATTCTCGTACTTCTCAGGGAACTACTCAGTTATTAATAAACACTCCAAGGTTTGCATCAAGCACAGAAACAACCACACTTTTTTATAAATAACTTTATCTAAATATTAGAACAACACAATCTGTTTTCTGATATTTTCAAAGTTACTCATGCTTTCAGTTCTAATCCCCCAAGATACCCAACCCCAATAAAACAATAACTTTGGACTTCTGCTTCCTGAGGCTTTTTACAGATTTGCACTGGCAGTCACCTCCGCCGAGTTCATTCCTTGGGCACTATTTTATTTTATGGAGCACAATCGTAGCCCTGTTTGTTCTGCACCAGAGATTTGACAGTCTGTGGACTATGTCTGCTGCTCTTTTGTAACACAGTAAGATATATTGTAAGCCTCTGGGTGAAAGTTATTAGGTTAGTGCCAGAGCTTATGTGTTTGCCTGTGCTGGGAATAAGATAGGAAAAAAACCCGGCTTTGAATGCTTTTGCTTAGTATTTCTGTTTTGTCTACGAATGAATCAGATTTGTATTATGCAATGTTTCAAGGGGAGAACCCTTTATTTTCCCACAGAGTTTAGAGTGCTAATTTTGCCACTCAAACGTGCTTTCACTCTTGAGGGAGCATCTATTGGATTGAGTCTACAAGTCAGGATGGGCAAAAGATTCTATTGATTTTGGATGACCACCCACGTGGAGTAATTTACATCTCTGGTTATTTGCTGTGTGGTGGAATGAAGAAACCTCTTGACAAGACAGTGGCATAAATTCTGGTGAGGAATTAGCCATCTCGATGGAAGGTGCTTGTTCCACATAATGTAATTATGGAGTCTAGAAGGGGTTCTGCCTTAATAAGACTCGTAAGGCTACCCCGCATTTTTATGTGAATTATCATGTCATACCATCTTGATTTCTTTTTCTTTCCTTTTCTTTTTAAGTCTATAACTTCAATATTCATTTTATCTTTTTTTTTTTTTTTTTTTTTTTTTGCAGTACGCGGGCCTCTCACTGTCGTGGCCTCTCCCGTTGCGGAGCACAGGCTCCGGACGCGCAGGCTCAGCGGCCATGGCTCATGGGCCCAGCCGCTCCGCGGCATGTGGGATCTTCCCGGACCGGGGCACAAACCCGTGTCCCCTGCATCGGCAGGCAGACTCTCAACCACTGCGCCACCAGGGAAGCCCCCTCATTTTATCTTTTTAGTTTCATTTTTCTTATCCCCTTTTTTTCTACATTTATTTTTTCCTCTTGCCTTTGTTTGGATTTATCCTTTTTTTGTTTTCTTAATTTTTAAATTTTTAAAAAAATTTTTGGCCACACTGCAAGGCTTGTGGGATCTTAGTTCCCCGACCAGGGATCAAACCTTCACCCTCAGCAGTGAAAGTGCGGAGTCCTAACCACTGGACCACCAGGGAATTCCCTAACATTTTTTTCTGATTCTATTTTTCCACTATTATTTGTAAGATATCATTTCATTTAAATTCTTTTGATCATTGCCATTGAAACTGTAAGATGCATACTTTAAAATGTGTAAAATCAATCAGAATCTTTACTCTCCCTTAAACAATAAAAGGACCTTAAGATATGTTACTTCCAGCCACCATCCCCTTTCTACTTTAATCCAATAATGTTATTCAGACTTAAACTCTATAGAGATCTTTTTTTAAACCTAACTAACTAAATATTATTATAATTGAGTTGTATAGTCAACATTCGTTTATTCTTACTCACATTTTAAATAATTTAATTTATTCACAATTCCTTCTAGAATCCAAGGGTTTCCTTTTGGGGTCATTTTTCTTCTTTATGATTATCCCTTACATATTCTCTTAGTGAGGGGATGTAGGTGATTTTTGGAGTTTTCAAAGGGTCCCCAGTAAGTTGCACACTTTTTCCCTGCTATGTTCTGACAGTTGAGAAAGAAATATTGGGTAAATATAAAGAACACAATATTTCCTTGACTGCAAGAGATGCTGTATAATGGTGGGCAAAGGTGATATTCTTGGTGGAGTTGAAGAGAAGATTGCCTTCTGTGGGCAACCTGCTCCCAAGTAGTAAGAGGTATTAACTCCGTAAAGCTGTTTCTTTTGAATTTCCCTGAATTTTCTTTACTAAAGGGACAGAAGGAGGTCTAGAGTTACACTAGTTTAGATCCCTTTGGAGGGCGCTATCATGAGTGAGTGATGTATCACAAGTGAGCAAATAGTGTTTCCCATTAATAATAATAAACTCTGTTTAGTTTACCTTAATCTCCTTTCAGTTTTGAACGATTGTGTTTTGAGAATGCAGCTCTAGATTGACAGTTATTTTTTCTTAGTATGTGGAAGATATTTTACCACTCTCTTTCATCTTTTATTACTGCTGTCGAAAGTAGGTTATTAATTTTTTTTTAGTTCACTTTAAGTAAACTGTGTTTTTCCTCTGGATCCTTTTACATTTTTCCTTTTGTCTTTCATGGTTTGTACTTAGACTAAAATATTCTGAATGTGTTCTTCCTATTTATCCTGCTTTTAATATTTTGAACATTTTAATGGAGAATACCTGACTTTCTTAAATTCTGGATAGGTTTCAGCCATTATCCATTCAAATATTGTTTATTCATCATTCATCACCACACAAAGCTCCATTTTTCTTTAATGTTCCTTCATGTTTTCTACCCCCTTTTCCATTTTATGTTACATTTGATGCAGTTTTTCTGGTTTTTAACTTCTTATTCATTAAGTCTCCCTTCAACTGTATCTAATCAGCTAATTAATGATTTATTGAGTTTTAAATTTCACTGTGTGTGTATGTGTGTATATATATATATATATGTAATGCATATATATGTGTATATATACACATATACATATATATAATTTCTAGGCATTCTATTTGTTTTGATGTTTCCAGTATTTGTGATATTTTGATAACCTTTTTCCATGAATCTTCAGTTTGAGCAGGACCCAATGGGGATATCTCATCTCTCTTTCACCTAACATTGGCTAGATGAACTCAACTAAGGCAGTAGTATCTACTTCTTTTTCTGGCTGTAGAGTTTTCTTCACATAGACGTCTCCATAGAGCCACTTGACTTCCTCAGATCATTATGTCTGAGTTCCAAGAAAGAGTACGCCAAGATATAGAAAAGTGGAAGCTCCCAGTTGCCTCAAGCCTGGCCCAGAAACTGGCGCACTGTCACCTCCACTGGTACTGCATTGTTCAAGCAAATCTGAGCCCAACTTCCAGGAGAGGACTTTGACCCCACTTCTCAATGAAAGGAAAGTCAAAGAACTTTGGGACACGTTTCACACTTCCACAGGTGCGCTGACATCACATGATGTAGTAGTATCATGTGACATGATATTATTCATTTTAGACTTGGAAAACTCAGAGAAATACAGAATAAAGAAATATCTTTTTAGAATTTTAAAATGGACAATTAGAATTGCTAAAAACAGCACTGTTTTTCTGGCATAATGGTCCTGGAGGTTCACTTTGGGCCACGTATATAAAGATTGATGTACATAATTCTACGTAGCTTCATCTTTGCCAGAGTTCCCCTCCCCCTTTTGTCTTCATGTGATACAGTCCACTGTTCTTAAACATAACAAGCGTTTATACATTTGTCATAAAAATATACTACTTTCATTTTATCAGGAACATGACAGCATCCCTAGGAACTCAGTGAATGTTTCTGATTCATTGGAGAAACAGCACAGACAGTACAATATGACCTTTCTAGAAGGAGATCCATTGTTGAATGAATGGAAAATAGCAATAAATCCAATTTGACAGTAGAGATCATTTTTTGTCATAAAATACTTAAACATTTTTCTGGAGACTTGCCACTAGAACTGTTTGATATTTAAGAGTACTATTAAAAATTTTAGAGCTACAGTTTCTCCCAGGCATCCATTTTAAGGTCTTAAGAATGAATGGTTTTATGTCCAGATAGTATTTTCTAATTCCATTCTAGCCTGTCTTCTTTTACAATAGAGTCTCTTGAGTTGGGAGTTTGAGTGCTAAATTTCATCTTGGGCTTCATGTTTTTACTAGATTTAAAGATGGCTTTGCAGTTGTCCTGCTGACAGGGCTTCAGAGACACAATTATAAAAAGGCAGTCAGTTGGTTGGTTACACGATCAGGGAAAGCAAAACAGGGCTTTGGTGCAATTTAAAGCTGAGCATCCTGAAAAGAGCTTTCTAGAAATGACTCATAAATAATCTCTAACAGGGCTCCAGTCAAATGATGACAAAAATCTTTTAAGTCCCAAATATGTGCAAATGAATCCCAATTTGGCTTTGAATTATGTTTTTCCTTTTATTTGATTCATTTTGAAAGTCAGCATAGTGTCATCATTGTTTCTTTCAGAAGTAGCAAATACATCTAAACTTGGACATATGGAATTATTGGGCTTCTGGTGGACGAATTAATCCCCCCAAAGCTTGAAAACTTAAAAGCCAAACTTCTGGCATATTTTCAGCTAGACTCTGAGGCATCAGACTAAGTGGATCTTAATTCCAGTGCATGGATATAAATCTAATAGAGAGGCTATTTATGCATATTATAAATTATTGGTGAACAGTGTATGAAATGCAGTCTGAATTATCCATTGAAAATCCACATCCAGGTATTCAGGATGAAGTACTATGAGTTGTTATGTATTCACTGCCTAAGCGCTCTTTTTCCATGGGAAAAGAAACATACATTTTCCATATGTGGATCTAACCAGGTAGAAAATTATTTTGCAGACACACTGACAGATGAGGAAGTTTCCCCCACGCACAATGACGCCTCTGTTCAAGGATTGCTGTGAGTTGCATTTAGCCTTTTTCACTCTAGTCCTCTTCCCTAATTCTTTGCTAATCTAATATCTCAAACTGATCATATTCAAGATAAGACTAGTCTCCCCCATTTCTCAACCTCTCACTCAGGTTAGAACACTCAGAGACGGGCTTTGAGTCCTCTTCCTTTCTCTCCTCTCACTTATGCAGCCCCATTGCTCTTGACTTTGCCTCCTAAGTGTTTTAAAGTCAGTCATTCAGTAACGATTTCTTCTGCGACTGACGGAGTACAACCTGTTCTCGTCATGCGCTTGGACCAATGCAATAGGCTTCTTATATGTCTCCTGGCTTCCAGATTCTCCTTAGTTTTTTTAGTATATCCTTGCCACTGGGGTTAGGCTGTTAGCTTTTAAAAATACAAATCTAATTGTGTCACATGTTCATTTATAAAGGTTTTGGAATTTCCTATTGCATACTACAGAATTAAATCCAAGCTGCATGGGCTAGCTCTGCATTCCCATCATATTTCCTGCCACCTTCATCCACACGCATACCAGGCAGATTCTCTGCAGTTGTGGTTTGGTTCATGTTTTCCTCTGCTTGCATTCTATCTCAGTTCTTCCCTGACATTGTCCTATTCATCTTTCAAACTCAAACTTCAATATCACCTCTTTTCAAAGTCTCTTTTGAGGCAAAACAAAGCCATTCCTTTATCTTTTTCTTTCTTTTAATACCCTCAGTATTATATTTTCATATGTGATGAATATTTACCTAGTAGTACTGAGCACTTCCTACTTAATGACCACAGTGTCTTAGTCTGGGCTGCGGTAACAAAATACCGTTGAACTCAGTGGCTTAAATAACAAGCAATTTATTTCTTACAGTTCTGGAGACTGAGAAGTCTGGAGTGAAGATGGGTTTATTCTGAGATGTTTTCTCTTGGCTTGTCGGTGGCCACGACTGCACAGTGTGCTTAAATGACCTCTCATCCATGTTCTCAGAGAAGGTGCAAGATTTCTCATGTCTCTTCTTATAAGGGCATTAATTCCACTAGGAGGGCTCCACCTTCATGACTTAATTACCCCAGTTACCTCCCAAATGCTCCATCACCAAATACCATCACATAGGGGGATTAAGGCTTCAACATAAAAATGTGGAGGGGACACAAACATTCAGTCCCTGACACACAGCAACCTTATTCTACAGATGAGGGAGCTGAGGCTCAAGGAGTTTATGCATGTCACACATGCAGCAAGTTGCAATTCTGAATCCGGAACCTACTGTCTAACTATTTTGATAAATTAGCTCTGTAACTCCCTTGGTTCACCTTGTCTTCTTCTGCTCATCTTCATATCCTGATGCCTAACACATAGGTGATAATTGCCTTAGGCCAGGTTCCTGGGTAAAAAGAGTCTTACAGACATGTGTGCAGAGGTTCATTGGGGAGGGCATCTGTGATCAATACATGTAAGGGAAAGAAGGAGGCATGGATGGACAAAGCGAGGAATTGAATTGTGATGCATTTGCAGCAAAAGCCTCAGCTCATCGCCCAGGGAGCTCTGGAGCTAAGATGGCTCTTAAGATTCATCTCACCTGGAAGGCAAGTGAGCTGGACATTTATATCCCTGCTTTGACCAGTTTTTGGGTGTGCGCTGTCACCAGGGTGTAAACTTGTGCAAGGTTATTTCCCTTCGAGAGTGGGCCATCCACAGCCAACACCTTCAGCACGTGAGGGAGAGAATTCCTCAGTCCTGCAAGGGCCCTGGTGTTCCCTGCAGCACCCACACTCGTTATTTTTGCTACGTGTCTCCTTTTATACTCTCCAGTGGATCAATCGAGTTCTCTTTCCTATTTTATTTCCCCTACTTGTTGGGAAGTTTTACATTCAATATTTTTAGTAGATACGCTTACATTTTTTAAAATGCATGCTTGACTTATTTGCATTTGAAGGTAATCACTATCTCTTTCCAACTCCCAACGGACACCCAGAGCCTCACAACACTTGAGTCCAATCACCTCCTATTGTCTTATGTGATATTGTCCAGCACTTTCCTTCCACTGTGTTTCTCTACATTCGCTACATGGCCATCGTGTTGCTGTTGTATTGTGTAGATTCCCTAAGATGTTTACCATTCATCAGTTCTTGTATCTCACTCCCTTTTCTGGGTTCAGGTTTCATCTTCTCGATACATCTCCTCTAGCTGTTCTTTCAGTGAGGATCCATTAAACATACCTTTTCTCGGTCTTCACTAGTCTGAACTTCTTTGGTTTGCCCCAACCTTGTTGATGAGTCACCATTTGGCAGATTGCAGAATCCTAGGATGGTAGTTATCTACTTTCAGCCCCAGGAACATATCATTCCAACTCTCCTGCCTTTGATGTCTTCAGCGGAGATCAATTCCTCAAGAGGGATTCATTGAGAGCTATCAGCCCCAACATCCAAGTAGCTGGTGGGGAATGAATGCCCTGGCTCTCTGGGGGTGGTTCCTGGTGGCATACCATACCATCCACTAGAGTAAGTCATCTATTACAGGGGAAAAAAGTAGGGAAGGAAGAAGATATGGAGAAAACTCCCATTTAATTGTTTCATATTAAAGTTAGAGCTTGAGTGATTCTGCAAAGGCCCTTCTGCCAGAAGTCTTAAAGTCAGTGGCCAATATACTAATTTTTAAAATTCCTTCATTTTCTGGCAAGTGTAATAGCATCTTCCCCCTTATCTCAAATGCTTCAGCCACCCCATGAAGCAACATAAGAACTAGTTATTTTTCCTCTGATTTAGCAGAGGGTAAATTTTATTTTCATATGAACTCAAAAGGGAGGGCTTGTGATAACATTTGTAACCCCATTCAACTGAAATAGGGTTAGACTTTAAGGAGAAAAACAAGTTCCTCATTATTAAAGCCTGGATAACCTCAGCAAATTCAGCATATTTAATTATTCCATTCAGTCCAGGAAATTTCCTTGGAAGAAACTCTGAGACTGGTATCGCATTATTTTGGTGAAACAGAATGGGAGGAAATGCTTCCTTGAATAGACAGTGTGGTGATGGTCGCAATGAAGGAACATGACCAAAGTTTGTCATATTTTCTCTTATTCAGGTTTTGTGGGTGCTGTCCACATATTCTGTGATCACTAACCATGAATATTTATTGAGTGTTACAGTATATAGAGTCTATCTTATAATTTATACCCTACTGCTTCCATAAAGGCTTTGAGACAATTTATATAAACACAAGATTTTAAAAAATTGAATGAAGTTGAGTGAAAAAAATGAGAGTCAATTAGTGTGAAAGTTAATATACACATATACCCACACCATGGCTTGACAGAGTTAATAAAGTTGGACGCCATCATTGCTCTAGGCTTCCTGATGACTGATGAGAAGAGAAAGTCAAACAGGTACCATTACTACTTTTATGCTTTAGATAATGACATGAAGCTGTTTTTCTAGTAGAGAAGTTCGTACAAAAATCTTCTGTGGATCTCCATTTCCCAAATATCATCTCAAAATTAAAAAAAAAAAGAAGTTTAATGCTATACATTATCTAAGGTGCTATGCTAGAAATAGAAATTTATATAATATTTTTGCCCATAAAATAGGAACTTAACATTTGATTTGGCAGGGAGGTAAAAAAAAAAATAAGAAAAGGACAGATGGGAACTTTCACATCAAAATGGCAAATTGATAACAATAATTAATTTCCTTTCTCATGGAAAGGAAAACCTCATGAAGGTGTTAAAATGCAAAATTACAAAAGCACTGCAAACTTTGAGTAAATATGTGTCTTCACTGACAATTCTTCCAGTTCTATAACCCAAGATAGAGCAGAAGGCGAAAAGGGAAAGTCTTTTTAATCCATTGTAACTATATACATCTCACTTTATAAATGTGTTGCCTACATCAAGAAAACCTGATTGCTACTCATGTTTTTTCTTTGGTCTTTCTCAAAGCTATCCATTCTTCTTTAACCACACTCCCTGGTCCTTCAGTTATGTATTGATCTCACTTCACTTTGGTGGTCTTTGGAAAGATGCCCTTATTACTTCTTCTACCACATCTTTCAGACAGCTGCAGAATGACCGTTTCAGAAGTCTCAGGTCAACCTTCAGATGAAGTTGAAACTCCACATGGCAACCAAAACTCTGTATATTATGTGCCTGCTTTTCTAATCTCATCACCTAGGATTATTCTTTTGTAACTTACACGATAATATAAATTTTCATGAAAACGTGCATGTTTCTGGGTCACTGCATATGCTGCTTTCTCTACTTGGATGTCCTTCTCTCTTGTCTACATGACTATCTTCTACTTGCTCTTCAAAGTGCATTAAAATGTCCCTCCCATGAAGCCTTTGTGACACCCCCTCCCCCATCTAGATCAGTGCTCTGGGCACTGCATGACAATAACTCTCTACACAGACCTCTAACAGTTGCCATTCTCGTGGTTCACAAGTATGCCCATCAGACCATCACCTTCTAGTGTTTTGAAACTGTTCTCTACTCCATAAGAATTTGCTAAATCCATGGAGAAAAGAAAAAGAGTAAATTCATACTAGTATTTTGGCTCTAATGAATGAGTGCTGGAAGAAGGGGTCAAATTGGCCCAAACAAAATTTAGGATTGGTTCTAGATTTGATTATTCCAAGCATTCCATAATTACCTTTATTAGAAGTAGCTGAGAATAAATCTATTCTCTAACGAATAACCTTTCCATCATTTCATGGATCTCCTTTTGGTTCTCTTCTTAGATATATTAACTGTTGTCTCAACTTCAGCAAATCAGTAAAATTCCCTCCTTGTTCGTCATGATATGAAAGGGCCATGTGAGAGATTTCTTCTGTAGGTCGTTTTTCCCTCCAGCTCAGTCAGTTTCTGTAACATTACCATATCAGGTTGTGCTCTTTCATAAAAGGATTTCAAGAGACTGCTTTTTAAATTTCCCCCTCACCCTGAGCGTGCCTTAGCATAGGTTTAGTTTGATGAAACCTCGTATATCTATGAGGATTTGTTCACCTACATTCCAGGAAGGCATTATTCAGGCTCTGGAGGAATCCAGGCTGCTTTCACAATGCCTTCCTTGTTGCTGTGAGGTGCGGCTGGCAGCAGACACATGGCAGCGTGGTTCATATCTACAGGGGCTAAGTCTCTTCTTAGTGCTTTGGAATAACTTAAGGCTAAATAATATTTGGTTTTCAATGGTTGCCATAGAAACACACTGAGATTAGGTGATTTACATCATGATTTCTGACAGCTGACCCAAAGCAGACTAAATAATTAAAAATCCACTTTTTTATCAGTGAAAATATCTTAGAGTAGAAAGGTAATAATTCAAGTATAGCAAGAGTTAATGCAGATGGGATGGATCATACTTTCCCTAACACACTTCTGACTTCTGTTCTGGCCTATATCATACTGGCCTCCCAAGACGAGAGGGTTTTTCTTTCTCTCCTTCTCCCCACCCCTTTTTTTTTTAACTTCTGTTCTCTGTCATGTGAGTTGGTGAGGACATTTTTATTTTGAATTAACCAGGCTATTAGGATGTGAGATGAAATATTATTCTCTCATCAGGCTGCCGCCATCACACAACTTCATGTTTTTACCTAAAGAAATAACCTCAGTAAGACTATTTTTAAAAGTGCCTGTGTCTAAATATATACTCCAGCTAATCTAGAAGATTCTTTAAGAGAAAAAGTTCAAATACAGATTGATTTTATTTCGTCATCTCAAAGCAATCTAGAAAATAAAACAATAAATTGCGCATACGGCTATTGAAAAATCTAGGTTTGCAAATTAAATACACAGCGTAGCATTGCAGCTTGGATGTTGAGTCATCACAGGTCATGCTTTTGCTACTCTGGAATAAGTGTTTTCTGAAAAAGAAAATTGGAGCAGTGATGAGACGTGTGGGGAAGGAAAAGGGAATGGGCATTTATTGTGCATCTGTTTGCCAACCGCTGCTATAAGCTCAAATTTAATGTTCATAAGACCTGTATAACAGGTCATTTTTAGGCACATAATATAACAGAGGCACCAAATAAAAACTGGAAGTCTACTTCTCTGAACTTCTAATATTTTTCACGAAATATTATCACAGTTAACAATTTTGTGGGTATCATTAGGGAAAAGAATATGTTTTGTATAAACCTGTGTACCTAATGTACTTTTTATATTCTCAAATAAAATCATACTATTTACCTCACAGTGCACCTTGATTTTTCAACTATTAAATCATCAGTCTTAGGGATTATTTAATATCAGCATACATATCTCATTCTTTTTAACACAATGTAGAATTTTATTTTATAATATATTTTATTTGGCAATTTCCATCCTGATGTACACTTAGGTTATTCTGTATTTTTCCTACTCTAAATGACACTATAATAAGCATTCTTGTTCATATATCTTGAAATTTTCTAAGTATATATAGAACCAAATGCTCAAAATAAAATCGATGGGTCAAAGGATATCTTTGTTCAAAATTGTGTTGGATTCTGTCAACTTGCTTTTCAAAGTTGGCATAACAATTTTATACCTCCCAATACCATTCCGCGTATGTTAACTCTAATTCTATACCCATTTTATTGATGCAACTCCAGAAGATTTTTGAAGATCAAGGATCTAAACAACCTGGTAAGAACCCTGCTCAGCATGACTGAAAACCTCTGGACATATCAGAAAGATACCTCAATAGAGTTTAGATCAATAAGATTTTAAAAAGGGGGGGCATAATTAGACAGTGGTATCAATATGCTGCATAAACTAATGAAATCATGTTAGTTTGTAAATTCTATATTAGATTTTAAAAATTTCTTGAGAAGAATAAAACTTTAAAGCCAGTTGAGTGCTAATGGAGACATTTTCCTCCCAGGAGAATAGAGAAGAGATTGAATGAAGAAATCATGAAGAATTATAGACCCCAAAAATGTATTGTTTTAGTTGCATTTGATTTAAACCGGGGCATTATGCCTAGGAACCTAGAAATTATAAGAAACTAGAAGAGGATTGTGATTCTCCAGAAATTTACAGTTAAACATTCAAGAGTCAAGAAATAGTTTCAGAAAACACTGGAAAAGACCCTCCTAATCAGTGTGGCCGTCAAATAAATAGCACCATAAATGAATGGTCAGCAGTTTAGATATGAGAGTTGCCTTAGACAAGGGAAAGCTTTACAGAGAAGATAAGATTGAATAGGGGCCTGAAGAGACTCTAGACTCTGAAGAGGCCAGGCCGGCAGGGAGGGTACTCCTGGGATAAAGCAAATCCAGTGACTTAATCTGACTATTTCACAACAGCATTATTTAATAGGTTAGATCCTTCAAACTGAGTTGCTTCGAGAAACCCATGTTTCTGTTCTTAGGTTTTTTGATTCTGCCTGAGGCCAAATGCGGAGGGGGTTGGTTTGTTCACTTTCTCTTTTTTTTTTTTTTGGTGCAAATACAATTTTGTGGACCAGCTTTATAGATGAAAACCGGCAGAATTTAATAAAAACTTCAACTGTCTTTTTATCACAATGTATTGCATTGTATTACGCTATGTTATGGCGTATATTTTATGTTCCGTGACTTCTTTTTTGTCATAGGACCTTGTGACTTTTATCAGCAATGTTAGAAAAACAATGCCATATGTACTTGTCTGATGAGAGCATAAGGTCAGCCTGAAATAAAGATAGAAATCAAAAACTCTTAAAAGGTCTTCATTTATCCAAGTTACCCTTCATACTACACCAAATTTTTGTCACTAGACTCTCTTTTGTATTAGAGTAAGGTCTAATTATGGCCCACCGCCTGTTTTTGTAAAGCCTACAACTTAAGAACGTTATTCAAATGGTTGGAGAGAAATTAAAAGACTAATATTTTGTGACACACGGACATTGTATAAAATACAAATTTCAATGTCGATAAAGGTTTTGAAACTTACTTGTCACAATAGCAGAGTTGAAGAGCTGTAATAGGATTTGTATGACCCACAATATATAAAATATTTGCTATCTGGCAATGTACAGAAAAAGTTTGCTGACCTCCAGGTCGGAGGATGGATTTTGGAAACTCACAGTAAAAGTGCTGCCCGGGGCTTCCCTGGTGGCGCAGTGGTTAAGAGTCCGCCTGCCGATGAGGGGGACACGGGTTCGTGCCCCGGTCCGGGAAGATCCCACATGCTGCGGAGCGGCTGCGTCCGTGAGCCACGGCCGCTGAGCCTGCGCGTCCGGAGCCCGTGCTCCGCAAAGGGAGAGGCCACAACAGTGAGAGGCCCGCATACCGAAAAAAAAAAAAAAAAAAAAGTGCTGCCCGAATGGGTAGCAAGACAGGGGAACGAGGACCACTTGAGACCCACGTGAGCAGCTTCCTGAATTTATACAGGAGAAGAGGTGCCTGTGATAAACATCAGGGTCTCTCCCCCTGCCTCCCATCAGCCCTGCTATCTTCAGCACAGCTCATCAAGTAGGTTCAAAGTCAAAGGTATTGGAACCAATTTCCAATCAGCTCAAAATTCCCACTTTCTCATCTGCTGTTTTTGGGCCCTGCTCAAAACCTCATCTGGTCAAAATCTTCCAACTTTCTAGATTCCTTCTGGGAACTTCCTTGACTGCTGTCCCTACTTGGAAAAGTTCCTCTCCTCCAAGTTTCTTTGCCCTGAATATGCTGAGAAAGGTTAAAACATGAAAACCCTAGACCAGAGGTTCTCACAGCCTGGTCCAATGGGCCCTTAGGGCATCTCTGCAAACCTTTCAAGAGGTTCATAAGATCGTGATATTTGCATGAAAATACAGAGATGTTCTGTGCTTTCCCACTGAGCATCTTTCGATACAAAAGCAAAGGTGGGCAGACCTGCAGGTGCCTGACTCAGCATGGCAGCACCAGACTGTATTAGCAGTCTCTATTCCTTACCACTGTGCACGCTCAGTAGGAAAAAAAAAAAACCGGTTTCTCTTAACAATTTCCTGGGTGAAGTAGTAAAAAGTATTGCTTTTATTAAATCTCAGTCCTTGAGTCCATGTCTTACTCTTCTGTGTGATGAAATGGGAGGTCCACATAAAGCACTTCCATGGCATGTCAAAGTGCAGTGGTATCTCCCAGAAAGCACTTGTGTGATGGTAGGAAATGGGCAATGGTGGGCCCTTTCGCATGTGAAACACCTTTTTACTTGAAAGAATACCTGACAGACTAAATACGGTTATTCATACATGAATATTTGGCGGACATTTTCTCAACAACGAACAAGATGACACTGTCACTTCAAGGAAGACAATCGATAATGTTGGTTGCCTGTGATAAAATTTGAGCTTTTCAAGAGAAAATTAGAATTTTGAAAAACTTGTCTACTGTCATGATCTTGACAGCTTTCCAATACTGCAAGACTTTTCTAATAAGATCCATGATGATATTAATGAATGTGATTTTTTTTTTTTTTTTTTTTTTTTTTTGCGGTGCGCGGGCCTCCCACTGCTGTGGCCTCTCCCGCTGCAGAGCACAGGCTCCGGACGCGCAGGCTCAGCGGCCATGGCTCACGGGCCTAGCCGCTCCGCGGCATGTGGGATCTTCCCGGACCGGGGCACGAACCCGTGTCCCCTGCATTGGCAGGCGGACTCTCAACCACTGCGCCACCAGGGAAGCCCATGAATGTGATTTTTTAATATTACATTATGAAATGTGTTAAACTTCAGAAGAGAAGTATAGCTTAGTGAACGGATGGATGCCATTATCATCAGTACTACAAACCAGGCATGGGTCAACTATTCTTTCAAAAGTCAAGACCAATGGATTTCGATGCAACAGATGTGAAAAATTCATCAATATGCTTTCCTATTACCTATTGCAGCTAACCTTTAAGAAACGATTTGTTGAGATTTGCTGTGTTGCCACAATTATCTGAAAATGATTAAAACTATTACTCATTTCCCAACTACATATCTGTGTGAGACCAGGTTTTAATATACTTCAACCAAAACTACCTATCACAACAGATTGAAAGCAGAAGCAGATATGAGAATTCAGCTGTTTCCTATTAAGCCAGACATTAAAGAGAGTTGTAAAAATGTAAAACAATGCCACTCTTTTCTCTTTCTTGTTTTAGAAAAGGCAGCTATTTTTAGAATGTTACTTATACCCATATGTTTATTACTGGGACTTTATGACGGTTATTTCTAAATAAAGTAATAAATAAATAATAACATTTTCTGTTTTAATTTCCAAGATGATAAATACCAACAGATACAACCCACATCTACAAAAGCTCTTTGGGATCCTCAGTCATATTTAGGATTGTAGAGAGGTCTTGAGACCACAGAGTTTGAGAATCACTGTCTCAGGGGCCAGAGAGAGGAACTGAAGCAAGAGGAAATGAGAATCATCTTGATTAGAGCCAAAGTGGGGACAACTCAGCTGTGGTCGAGGGGGTGGATTAGGAGTGGGCTTAACTTGCAGGATATGGAGACTCTGGGGATGTGAGGGGAAGGAGAATTCAGGGAGCCTGCCAGAGGATTGTGGACCAGGTTTCGGCAGGGTAGGCCCTGTGTCCTTGTACTGCTGCTTAGAAAAATCTGGTTGGAGATTATTTTTTTATTGAGATATAATTGACACATAACATTCTTTTGCATGTGGCTGTCCAGTTTTCCCAAAACCATTTATCGAAGAAGCTGTCTTTTCCACATTGCGTATTCTTGCTTCCTTTATCAGTAGATTAACTGAACATATATGCATGGGTATATTTCTGGGCTCTCTGTTCTATTCCATTAATCTCTGTGTCTGTTTTTTGTGCCACTACCATACTATTTTGATTACTATAGCTTTGTAGTACAGTTTGAAGTCGGAACATGTGATACCTCCAGCTTTGTTCTTCTTTCCCAAGATTGCCTTTGGCTATTCGAGTTCTTTGTGTTTCCATACAAATTTTAGGATTATTTGTTCTTGTTCTATGGAAAATGTCTTTGGAATTTTTATAGGGGTTGCACTGAATCTGTAGATTGCCTTGGGGAGGACGGGTATTTTAACAATATTAATTCTTCCAATCCATGAGCACTATATATCTTTCCATTTATTTGTGTCTTCTTCAATTTCTTTCATCAGTGTTGTCTAGTTTTCATTGTACAGGTCTTTCTCCTCCTTGGTGAAATTTATTCCTAGGTATTTTATTCTTGATGTAACTGTAAATGGGATTATTTTCTTAATTTCTAGTTCTGATAGCTTGTTATTAGCATATAGCAATGAGATAGATTTTTGTATGTTGATTTTGTATTCAGCAACTTTACTGAATTTGTTTATTAGTTCTAACACTTTTTAGTTCTGGTTTTCTATGTATAATATCATGTCATCTGCAAATAGTGATAGTTTTACTTCTGTCTTGGATGCCATTTATTTCTTTTCCTTGCTCGCATTATTTTTCATAGTACCTCTTAGGTAGGAGGCCTTGGAAAACAGTATCTGTGGTCTTTCTCCATCCCTCTGATTTAGGAGAACAAGTTTGTAGAAAATGAGAGCCTTTCTCCCCCCATCTCCCAGCCACAGTAACGGGAAGTATATGTGTCTTCAACGCGACTCTAAGCTGTGAAAACTTCAGGGAGATCTTGCTTGCCCTTAAATTTAATCCTACAACGTTGTTCATGTCTAAAATACAAATAACAACAATTTGTAATTAGAGATAAAAAGCTTAAATCCCATATATGATCAGGACCCCTCGATTTCCATGTTCTCTTCTTTTAATCCCCTTTCTGTGACTTCTTTTCTCCTCATCTGTTCTGGGGTACATAACTCTGTATGTTGCCTCAATTTCTTTCATGGGATGAGGTAGTTTACAATTAATGATAAAGTCAGCAATGTAAGAAATAATATTTTGTACACCAGTTTAATCTAAACTGTAATCAATGATATTCAGCTCTCTCCTATTTCCACCAAATATTTTGCCTTTTACTCCCTTAATGTTGAAAATACTACAGTTTGATATTTTTATTCCAGTAGTAAAATATATATATATGGTGGTGAAAATATTAAAAAGGAAAAAAATACAGGACCTTTCATATGAAAGTAATGGATTTTGGTAAACAGAACAGCAATCTATTAATAAGTACTAAGTGTTTATTCATCGGCCTTTAGGATGTGAATTTCTCTTAATAAAACCATTTGGTGATATATTTAAATTGTGCTGAATGTGATGGTTGGCAACGGAAAAATGGTAAAATACAAGCTTATCAGGCCACCAGAGGAGTAAGCTTGGGCAGTAACAACAAAAAAGTGGGTGCGTACTGTTCTCACTTTCTTCATATTTCTCTCTCCCCCCATTGAGGGGATGACGAAGATGATGCTGTGACAAGTCCTGTGTATGAAAGTTACAGGAAGTAGAAAAGGGTATGAGCTGTTGAGAGTGATTTTGTCTCACTTCTAGGAAAAGGGTCAGAAGATCATAATTAGACCAGAAAAGATTATTCCATTTGTAGATATAATTGCTAATTTTTTAGCAAAACTGATTAAACTTCAAATTTTTTGTGAAAAATGTATTCTTTTCAAACGAATTTCTCACATTTTCAGTCCCATTTGTAATTATTCTTTGCTTTTTGAAGCTGAAGCACTGGGAAATGAATCAGAGCCTGTGTGCTGGGTAGTATTTTGCACAATCCAGTAATCCACCTGGAGCCAGCCTTTCAGAAGCTTGGGGTGCTATGAAACTAGATGAGTCTTTTCTTTTACATTTAAAAAAGTTTGTAGCACTAGGTAAGTCATATACCTGTCACATACACATGGTCTGTGTCTACATGATGCCAACACAACCATTAAGAAAGTGAAAAATTGGATCAACCCACTGACTTATTTGTTTTACTGAACTCAATTTTTTTCCTTCACATTTTCATTTACTTTTGCTCTTTCCCTTACTCGGTGAAATAGGTTCAAATACCCAGTTTGTGTTTTTGTAATAGGACTTTTTATTTTCAGATCACTGATGACATGTTTCCCACTTAAAAATGTTAAGTGAGTAATTCAGTTGACTTTGTTTTTGTACTTTATATGCTTTAAAATATTTTTAATGGATGTACGTTATGAGTTCAAAGACTGATTGATTTATCCTCCTGAGGGTTTCTAAACTGACTGAATTTCTTATTTATATGATCTCTGAATGTGCAACAAACACTAGGTGTGTCTCCTTTGCATTCCTGCGAGCATTCTGTTTATGAACGGGTTCTTGTCCCATGTATGCAGGTGGGAGGTGAGAAGTTCACAATCCATCACTACTGAATGCCAGGCAATGCTTTGGGAGGCAACACATACAGAGATTGAAAACCTGCTTTAAAAAAAAAGAACACAATTTCAAATTCATTATCATTTTTGTATACTTTCATAGATCTAAACTGTAGAAAAATGGACATAACTGAATCTGAAATCTCCTCCATCTATTCCAATTAAACTGTGTTTTCTTTCACTTATTCCAGTGGCATTATGCTATTCTCAATGCTTGGTTGCCTTTTATGCTACAAAGGTATTTGAAACCAACTTTTATGGAAAAATACAAGTATCTGGTTTATATCATTAAAATGTCCTTAAGTCTTGCCCAGTGCTGAAGTTGAATAATTGACAATTAAGCAATTTTAAAATGTTATAATTGGCTTACTATCTTAAGCTTTAATATTTTCAATCTAAAAATACTCATAAATGTTGATGTCATTTTCAATACAAAGTAATCTCACTATACTTTAAATAAAACTCATAGTTTGTATATGACCAAAGAGTTTGCTGGGACTGTTCACTTCTAAATAGGTTGTTTTCATGTTATCTAGAGGCAAACTAAGACACTTTCAAACTCAGACCCTTTAAATACATAGAAGACTCTACTACAGCCAAATACGAAGGAAGTAGGGAAATTAGTTGACTTGGGTCAATGTGACATAGAGTTACTTATACATTTTGATTTTTAAAAAATGTTTTTAGAATTCCAACACACATTCTGAGAGAAATGAATGATTTTTATGAATAGACTTTTACATGAAATAAGAAGGTCTACCTGAGCGATTCTAAAGCCTGAATTTTAAGTTCCTGGAGCTCAGGAATAACTGGAATGCCAATGTCAGGGCCTGCACTTACAGTACCTTGCTTTAAAGAATGGCCTAGTTGCTACATTGGTCAAGTCTTTCCAGGAACCAAAGATCAGGGAGGAGGTAAACCTAAGAACTTAGAATAAAGTAACCAAAATGAATAGATCAAACACAACCTGTAACTAATCTGCGTGTTCCACAATGGGTAAAATCACTTTGACATCTTTAAGTCATCGAATTAGTAAAGCTATCTTTCTTGTAATGAAGACTTTGAGATTGCCATTTAACTTCAACCTTGAAATATTACCCTCCAGTATAATCAAACATTTAGCCAAAATTAACATTTTTAAAAAAGGAAACCTGGTTTGCATGGTTAAGTACCAATTAAAAATGATAGAAAATTCTTTATAATTTTATAGCTATTATGAGAAACTGAGTTCCTAGTCGTATGAAAATATTGATGCATACTTAACTTAGTTCATACATTTTGCTAAAATTAAAGAATTATGTCATGTCATATATCCCAACATACCTTTCTGTTGTTGAATTAATTCTTTCACAATAAAAAAAAGTGATTATGATACCTAGGTCCTAATTACATATTATATATAAAAAAACTAAAAACATATATATAATTGATGATGCCTTTAGTAGAGAATATGAATAACAGAGCCTACAGCTTTTGCTTCATTAAGATAACTAATCAAGCTGGTCTTAAAGCTTTTTTGCTTTTTTTGAGCTCCTGTAGTTTTTAAATTCTGTTTCCAGTCTGGTTTGGTTAATATCTCAAACTTCTTTAAAAAAAGATTTTTTACAGAATAAAATCAATTTGTATTATCCCAAATGGAAGCATCCTATCTTTATAATAAGTTATTAAAAGCACCTTAATTAAGAACCTGTTAGAATACTTAGACTTTATAGGAAGACATCTAGGAGAAGTTATATTTTATCAATTTATTTAACTTCATTAAAAAGAAAAATTAAACTTTGGCTAGTATTAAGATCAACAGTAACATAAAGCTTTAATATGTATTTTGATGCTCAAATGTTATTGTAGCCTGAACCTGACCACGCATTCTTTGATTTGTAATTTGTTTTTACCTCAATCTTTGTTCCCTAGATCAAAATAGAAACGTTTTGCAAGAATTATTAAACAGCAGCTACCAATCTGTTGTTAAATTCATAATAATCTGAAACATATGGATAGATCCCCTTAAGTACTGGAGTTCCACAATTCAAGGCAAAAAAAGTGAGGATGGAGATTGGGAGGTTTATTGCTGAGTTCATCACTTTTCAGAGACGAGACAGGTCTAGTCCAAAATCCAAACATGTCCATTTATCTCACAATAGAATTTTATTGCAGATACCAAACTGTGTTAGTTATGTGTTATAAATGTTGTCTTGCAGGACTGTCACCAACTTATATTTTCAATATTAGTTTTCACATTTCTGTTTATCTCCTTTCTTGGTGTGTAATTGTTTAGCAAATTGCTTCAATGATATGTAAGGCTTGAAGGTAGTTATTCCTACCTAGTACTATTTTGAGATTTTAGGAGACTCAACAAATAAGATGTCTTTCTCCATCCTTAGTTAAAAATTTTGAGAGATGGGAGGGGGGATGGGGAAAGAGAGAGAGAGTGAGAGAGAGGCAGCAAAGCTAGGTGGATGGAGTTTAAATCTGCGACGGATGAAAGCCGAGATTCAGGTAAGACTATATATTGCAACAATGGACTTCCCATCCTCTGAACACCTGAACTGAACCTGCCCATCTAGGACAGGCTGCTGCACCCATGGCCAAAGCCTGTCCTTTCACCACTTTGGGCACTAGGAGTACAGCTGACCGCGATCTCCCCACTAGCTCCACACAGAGGAGCAGAAGAGTGTCCAGCCCCTTCCCCCCAAGCCCACTGCTCTGTTGGCAAAAATCTTTCAATAATGTCCCAATCTCTTAGGATAAATTGCTTCTGTATCCTCACATGGCTTCAGTGTGAGATCCAGTGCAACTGAAATTCTGGCTCATTTTCATGGTCATTGTGTATGCTGGTCTCTCCTGGACCACACTCCTCTCTGACATCAGATTACAGCCAAAGTGTCACCTCCTTGCAGAGATACTCCAAGGTTTCTATAAAATAGGAACTTGCCCATCACGATGACTTCACATTTGATCACAGACACTTGCTTCATGTCTGAGCTCTGTTTCAGAATGTGTTTCCTAACACCGGGGACTGTTTCTGTCTTGCCCACCAGCACACTCCTAGTGCTTCATCTGCACATGATAGACCTTCGGTAAATGGGTATTTAAATATACGAATGAACAAGCAACTGAGCGCACGTGTTGGTGGGTACAAGAGGGTGAAGCCAACAGTAAGACAGAGGCATTGTTTCTCAGAAATGTGGATGCAGTCATGTTGATCTATTGATTTTAGTCCCCCTGGGATTCACTGCATACATTTCCAGGGTGCCAGGTTGATGGTGTAAATGTCCAGTCTGTGGCCTTAAAAGATGATGGGGCAGCCAGCTCACCGTGGGTAGAACCCAAGGCCTTATCCTTTACAGCACAGTATGTAAGGAGACCAGTATGAACATACAGATGTATTTTTTTTTAAGCTTTATTGAGGTTACATAATTGACATTTTCAGCTGTAAATTTTTAACTAGTGCAATTTATGTAAAATTTGGTGAGCTAAAGTATGCAGAAAATCATTACCATGTGAGGGGTTAATAAGTAATTTTTGATGATCACTGTTGCTAGAGCAGATTGCCTGGTTTTAATAAACTGCAAAGAAAGGATCAAGAATCCTTGATATTACCCCAACTATTTTAGTAAGTTAATGTTTTTTCTTCTCTACTCCCTGGCGCCTGCCAAGAGCAGGAGGAAAAAATCTGGATTACTTGGCATTTATTGGGTAAACAGCATTTCATTTTTACACAAACGTTGACATTAATTAAGTCTTCTAACATCTGGGATGTAGGTAAGTGTTCTGCTAATTTTGCGGAGAAGGAAATGAAATCCCAGTGGCCTGGCAGAGTGCCAAGGTGCAAGTCGACGTCAGGACCAGGAGTGCTACTTGGGAATTTTCGGCTGTGAATCTTCTGTTCAACTAAACGAAACTCATAAGAGAAAAGCATGTTGGGGGTATATTCCTGTTTTTGTGTGTCCTATCAAACCTGGAAGGCCCAATAATCTCATGAGAATTTGTTTCCAATCTCAGTTTTATAAGGAAGTGAACCACAGTAAGTATCACACAGGAATCTCCAATGTCATACATTCATGTGAATCAAAATTTTGAAAAATATTTTTACTTTCTACTCCTTTTTCCTCTATATTATATTATTTGACTTTATTTTTGTTCCTTAAAAGTCTATTTCAACCCATGAAACCCAACCCTTGAAGGAAAATCATTGTGATTATAAAATGAAGGCTATCTAAATAAATGTCACACCTTTTTTTATTTCTAAAGCCATTTTGTAGTAGGTGCTATTTTGGTCATATAGCACAAATCAAAAATATTTTTTAAAAAACCACTTACCCATCTTGGAAAGAAAACTTCCATCGTAATTGCTTAAAAATTTAGTGTAAGACCTAAATAAGTCAACTCAAATGTAAAATAGATCCACCCACCCCCTTTTGTTCCCATAGTTCTTCTGATTTATTCAAGTTCATTGGGGACAGAGGGAAGTTGCCAAGGATGGTAATGGTGGGGACTGAGGCAGCCTAGACTCTGGTGCGCTACCACATGGGCTCCAATTGTATGTCTGTTGCCAACAGGCTAAGCGACCCTGGGAGAATCTTTCCCCTCTTGGTGTTTCGATGTCCTCACCTGTAAAATGGGTATGCTAAGAGTACCCACCTCATGGGTTATTGTGAGGATTCAATGCATTAGTCCATGTAAGGCATTTAAAAAATCATTTACACTTAATAAAGGTAAGGCATTTAGAAAGACGCCTGGCACACGGCTACACCATGTAAGTATCGTTTATTAATAGTGTTTGGGATGTAATTGCTATATCTTGTACTTCTAAAATTAGCCCTAGATAAATGCTCTCCATGCTGTAGAACACATTAAGGGCTGAAGAGGAAAAGAGCAGGAGGGAGAGATGCAGTTTGGCAGAAGGCCAGGTTTCCATTCGTAGCTTATTTCTGTAACATTTCCATAAACTTCCCTTGAGTACAATGAGAAACTGTGTAAAGTGATACTCCTGGCTTTGAATGAACCCACAGCACAAGAGAATTCACACAGTAAAATTGAAGAAGCTGGCTAAGAATGTACAGCTACTTTTCCCTCACAAGAATGAATACAGGAAAATGTGGACATATCATTTTTAGCATATTTTAAAATTGCTCTCAGACAGTAGCCAATTTTGATAAGCATTTGGTAGGGGAATGGCAAGCATGACTTTACATTGTGTTGGATTTCACAAAAGCCTGGTACCTGGGAACAAGCAGCCTTTATTCTGTCACTTCGAAGATGAAGATAGCTGATGAAAGGTGCGCCTTGATAAATAAGAACACGTTTGTAGGGTGCATGCTTTAACACTACAGCTAGATGCCCCAAGGCAGAATTTAAGGAAGAGGAAGCATAATTTTTAAATTTAGTAATCATCTATAGGCTTAATAGTTAAAAATACAGTCCCAAATTGGGGGTTGCTATTTAATTTTAGATAGCATTTGAAAGAAGTGTACTGAAAAAAATTGGAAATCTGAGCGTATTTGATGTGCTTGTATATGTTACAAGTGTAGAGAATCACGTAAAGTTACACTGAAAAAATTCTATAGTATATACGTAAAAGTATAGCATTGTACCACTTTAGAGAAAATCTACACTTGGAGATATCATTCTGTTCTTAATCTCAGAGACAAATAAGCTAGTGTCTCCTTGAGTTTCTACATTCCCCCATAAGAGCTGTGAAAAACACTGATTTTAGTGAGCTAGGACACAGAGTATTTGTTGTAAAAAAAAAAAAAGGCAGAATTCATCAAACTAAGATGAAATTGGCCTTGGTGACACGGGGCTCTATCTTGATTAGCCGGGTGATTTTGCAGCACCCCCAAAACACTGGAAATAAAGGTGCTGTACTCAGCATTCATTCCAGGATTGTAAAATTTCCAACAAAGTTGTCTCCAGGCATGAACATTCAGATGATGAATTAGAAATATACCGAATCATTCCATGCTACCTTCTCTGGGGTTTTGCTTAACAAACGTCACCTTCCAAATGGAAAACCCTTCTTGTGAAACTTCTGGTAAGTGGATCTGTGCTTTCAAAGAGCAGTTCTGGAGATACAATAATTTTTTTCTAATATGCCAATAGAAAAAAAAATCCTTTAGCAATGGTATGCAATTTTTAGAAAGCAAACACGATTTCAGTGATTTAAGCACCATTCAAATTTTAGTCAGTTTGCAACTGAAGTTGAATAAATGCAACTGCATATGCATGAAAAACATAAATCTTACCACTTCATGGGGTCCAGGAGAAGGCTTTCCTGGCTGCCCTTTGTTAATAGTTAGATAATGATTCTACGTGGCCTGAAAACAGAACTCCTTTCAGACTTGCCCACTCATGTAGTCAAGCCTTCTTTCCAATAATTACATTAAATTAGCTAAATATCCATAGAAAATGCAAACTTTCAATGGAAAACCTGACCCAGTTTAGAGTTTGCTCTCTTATAAACGCTCAATTGAAACTGGGTCTCTTTGGAGCTATCTTCCCTTAAGTTCATGTAGCAGGTTAGGTGGTCTGTGGGGCTGCACTGGTAGCATCATCTCTTAGAAGCGTGGGATCCTGGGCCACCACCTGATTTTCTGAATCAGAATCTGTTCTCACAAGATCCCCAAGGAAGTCTGAGAAGAGCTACTCTAGGTAACTAGCGCCCAGACAGTGGCCAGTTCATGACAGGGGCTCCCTGAAGGTGCTGATCAGTTGGCTACATGAATAAACAATTTCGCAGGAAACTGGCCATTAAAAGAGCTTGAGGCAAAAAAAAAGAAAAAAATAACAGTAACATACTTCCATGAAAAATTCTAATCAGTGCGTAAAATTTGGTATTTTAGCCTGAGGCAATTTAAGGAAGTTCAATGTCAATAATTTCCAAGGACAGTATTTAAAGCAATCTCATGCTGAATGAAGCACGAGTTCTTTCATACCACATGAGATGGAAAATCATCATTTTCTAGTAACTGGGAGGAAAGAAGGAAGGGTCCCTGGATGGGCTTTCAGAGACACCTTTAAGTGGAACGTTCACCTTTACAGTTGGATGACTGACACCCTGCCACATTTTTAGCATGCTTTTTCCTGCCAGGGGTGGTCATAAATTCTGACCACAGATAATTTAATCACGATTAGTGCAGTAAATGAAGATGAACATATAGTGTTCGCCTGTAATTTGAAAATGACCTTCCCAGACCTTCTTCAGTAGCGCGCAGACTTGGAGCAGCTCCTCCCCTGGGGAGAACCCGTCTGCACCAGGCAGGTCTCCTCCCCCAGCTACTTTCTTATGATACATAACCGAACTCGGGGTGCTGCCTGGCTGTGGACCAGCACAGAGCCAGCTGGCCATCGGGGGTTGAAGCCAGGGCCCAGGCCTCTTAGGTACAGGACTCCAAGGAGCTTTGCCCCCCCGGCTGTTGTGTGGGCCAAAAGAGGATTAACTCTCCAGTGGCAGAGACCAGTGTGCAAACGAAGGATGTGGCCCAGTACACACACCTTAACACTCTGCAGTGAGCACCTTTATCCTTTAGGGTTGGTCTGTGTCTGAAGACAGTAGAGTTGGTTCCGGCAGTGAAAAGCTGGAAAAAGGACCTCGGGTCTTATCTTCTTCGGAGAAAGCATTCAGCAAAGAGACCAAGATTGTGAAAAAGATGAAAGTATTTATCAGAGGGCAGCTTAAGCTGCTTATACGGGGGCAGTTTTCTGGGCTGTCTCTGGCCAATCATCTCCATATCTGGTACTGATGTGCGCGTGCATCTCTCGGCCAAGATGGATTCCAGCTGGCGTCTCCTCCCTCCTTTTATCCTTCCCCTAGACTGAGGGGCTTCTCTGCACATGTGTCAGGAGGGAAATCCACAAGAATGCACCCAGTCAGGTCCCAGTGCTCCTACTGGTATCCCATCTCGAAGCATCCCCAGGAGACCAGTTGCTGTGGCACAGCCTGGGGCCTATCTCTCTCCTACCTCAGGGTCAGTCAGAGAAGCTCAAGGAGAAATCACAAACCCACCAAGCTGTGTGTGGCACACAGCCTGAAAAAATGCTTGTCGTTAAGAATATTGCTTGATTCTGTGACAACTAATATCAAGGCTGCTTTTGCATGGTGAAAGCTTTTCCATAATTTTTCTTTATCATACTAATTGTATTTAACCTTATACTAATTGCCTTGTTTAAAAATATAGGCTGTGGTGAGAATCAGATCAAATAAGGATGTTATTGTGCTATGTCTTTTCCGAAACTGGTTAGCCAAGACCCGTTCATATATTTACAGAGAAAAAAGTAAAGATTCCTCTTTTTGATATTAAATAAAATAAAACCAAACCAAACACACATATAACAGAGCCCGATACCCTCCATGTATAGCTGCTAAGTAAAATGAAGTATTCAACTTTGATTTCCCCAAATCAGGAGCTCGGGAATAGCCTCTCCTTAATCAGAGTCCAAGTGCAGCCTGGTCTCACATGCTGTATCTGGTGCACAATGATGCCCCCCGTCCCCCCCACCCCGGCCAGGCCCCCAGCCCCACCACCAAGCTCCCAGAAGGGCCATCAGCGTTCCCATCAGGTGCATCATGGGCCATACTTCTGCTCAGCTCTGCTCAGGCTTCATTGCAGTAAAAGCTCACAAATCTCTATTTTTATAGAAACAGAAACTAGGATTAGTGAAGAAGGTAACGTGTGCAAAGCTCAGGGCTGCCAGGAGGTAGAGCTGGGACGTCACACCCTCTTCTCGTTACACTTTCCCCAGCACCTCCACAGGACGAAACCAAAGGCAACTCCGCTCCAGATGCGAGGTGATCTCAAGTTCATTGTGCCCATTCTTGCAATGGTGGGAAAACAAGATGCTGCTGGGTGAATGTTGCACTCTGTCCAAAGCCAACTCCATTGATTATAGAAGAGAATCGTCAATATCACTCATCCACATAGCACATGTTGGGAACTTGCTGTCCTGCAGGCCTGGGCTCCGTACATAGAAAGCTACAAGAAGGACTCAAGTAGCCCCTGACCTTCTGTCAAATGGGAAAATCCATAGGTTAACTGATGTGGTGAGAAATAGTGTGATTTTAAAATACAAAGCACTGGGTTATGAAAACACAGAGGAAGACCTGACTGACTATGCCGGGGTCACCCTGGAATATCTTCTGGGGAAAGTCAAGTTCGAATTGTGTCTTGAAAGGATGAAGAGGAATTTGCAGAGCAGGTAAATGAAGAGGACAGGCTGAGAGAGTGGCAAGCACTGAATGTGACGGTCTAAAAAATAAATAAATAAATAACTATTTTCCATGAAAATTGAGAATCTGAATGGGATATGCTGTAACGGTAAACTGCAACCAGATTTTGAAGACTTACTACCAAAAAACCCTTAAAATAGTTTAGACACGGTATATAATAAAGTGTTATTAAAATTAAAAAATAAATAAACAGATGGTGAATTGGGGGAGTTATAAATAGCTTAATCCCGGAAGGATGAAGCCCCATTCCAACCTCACAGACCCTTCGTTGATAATCTAGCTGAATCATTGAGGTCTGCATGATTTGGAAAGAAGAAAGGGTACGTTTTGATTTGGGGGTGGTCCTGGTTGGAGAAGAAGGATCTGGGAGTTCCTGAAAGGAGATGGGCTACTGGGAAGAAACTCTTGTCTTGTTCTGCAAGTTACTCGTAGTGTTGGCCCGAGCCGGAGCCGATTCCTGAATTGCAACAAGATTAACCTGATCCTTGTTGATCTTCTCTTTTTGTTATCCACTTAGGAGTTCCCCTGTTGGTGTCAAGTTCAGAATTCAGCTTCACACCTGTTTCAATCAATGGCCTCTAAGGAGGAAGGGGTTGAATTTAGGGGATCTGAGACAGGGGATCTTGTTCAATTCATATCTCCCATATGAATTCATAAATACTCAGTTTATGTAAAAGTGATATTAATAATTAAACACCAACATCTGTAGGATGCTGGCAGTATCTGGGTTAAGCCATTAACTACACCATTGCATTTGGTTCCATCAGTAACCCCATTCCAGAGGTACTAGGTTTATCTCCCATTTTCTAGGAAAGGGACTTGCAGAGATGTTAAGAAACACGCCCAGATAATGCAGTTTGTCAGGAGCAGAGCTGAGATTTGACCTCGAGCCTGATGAAGTGTCCAGAGCAGGTAACTTTTGCTGTCCTCCATGGAGCTGACTCTCCCACTCTCTCCAATTACCCGGCAGCCTTGGTAACATTTATTCAACACAATTAAATAAACAGCAAACGTCTCTGTTACTGATGACACTTGTTTTAAATAGTCATCTCTTTCACAGAGTTTTGCCCACTTCACTTGGTTGAGCTAAACAGAATTCAAATATATTCAAAGGAACATTGGCTACAGTGGACGATTTATGACTTTGCCCAGGTTTCTTAGTTTACAAACTGGAAGAGGCCCTGGACTCACTCAGAAACCCTTTCAATGTTTGAAAAGACATATATATAAAATGCCATTACTTTTATCCCTTTAAGTTGTCTAATCACAAGTGAAAATAACCAGGGTGAGCTTTGATAGAACAGCCTATTTCAGGCCTAGGATAAGACACTTTGGAGCATAAAATTAACCCTGTGGACGCTTAGCGTTCCCAAAGTCTCTTGGGCATTTGCTAGCTGAAACTGTAGAATAATACTGCCAGGTTCTTAAATTTCCATCACTAGGTTTCTGGAAACTAATTTGGATAAAGTAAGAACATTTTCATGTGTTTTCCCAGCCGGTGAAAGTCGGACGTTAGCTACTTAAATGACTTTCACATTTATATTTGTTTTAAAAGGTATTTTCCATTTAAATATTTTTCTTATATATCCCCTGATATTTTCCCACAGTTATTTGATCAAAATGTAGCTGAATTTATGATGAAAATATTTCAAGGCAGAAGGTACAAACATCACATCAGAGTTTTCAGATTTTTGTTTCTTTTCACTGACCTAGGCTGTTTGATTTAAAAAAAAAAATCTATGACAGTAGTATAAAAGAAAAAATGTCATGTAAGCCTGAACTTTATGAATGCCTATGGAAATTTTTCAGAAAAGGCAACCTTCTCCTTTAACTGCAAGAACATAGCTCCTAGATTATATGGAATTTAAGGATCAGCTTCCTGAAAGACTTGAAGAAAAATTTCCAATCTCTTACATTGCAGGGCCACTTGAACTGTAGGGACTGTATCATTTGCAAAACAGCCTCAGAATGTTCTGGCCTGAAAGGAAACTAGCCTTTCAGGACAGCTTGTGTGATATGTTTCAACATTAAAACGAAACATTTTCTGTTTATATGGACTAAAAAAAAATGTCTATTTAAAAATTAAACTTCAGGTTTTATCTTGCCACAAGCTCTAAGACCACAGTCTGGGAGAGTAACAATTTTCTCCACTTACTCTGGTTTGTACATAATTTTCAGTTATCTGACCTGATGGTTATTTAGTCCTGAGAGGACAGCCCCATTATTATAGAGATGTATCTTGGATGTTTATTTATCTTCAAATTCACCCTGCACTTTAATTGGATTCTTTTTTGAGAAAAAGAACCTGCTTTTTTATTTTTATTTATTTTATTTTATTTTATTTTGCGGTACGCGGGCGTCTCACTGTTGTGGCCTCTCCCGTTGCGGAGCACAGGCTCCGGACGCGCAGGCTCAGCGGCCATGGCTCACGGGCCCAGCCGCTCCGCGGCATGTGGGATCTTCCCGGACCGGGGCACGAACCCGTGTCCCCTGCATCGGCAGGCGGACTCTCAACCACTGCGCCACCAGGGAAGCCCAAACCTGCTTTTTAAAAACTGCTTTAAATATTACTGACATCAAAATATCTTGTCAGGGGTGAACACGGCTTTTGTAACAAGAGGATCAGTGGATTTGATTCCTAAATGTGCTTCCTTACAGAAAGATGTTGGCATACTTTAATGCGTGGAAGGTACTTAATATCTGTTTTGATGGGCAGAATAGAACCCTTTATATTCTCACAAAAGGTCGTTCAACAGCTCAGTTAATCTAGGGTTTGTTCTATAGTCCTGAATCTACAAACTCTGCCAATTTTGAACATCATAACTAAATAAAAGACTGAAGACATCCTAACTCTCAAACAGTCTGAAGCCAAGAAAAAGAACAAAGAGAAAAGGAGCCAATTGCAAACATAATTACACACCAGTGTTCTCTGTGTACATAGTTATCTACCCTAGGCTCTCTGTGTCCATGATGACATACCCAGTTATTCTTCATGTACAGAATGACATATCCAGTGTTCTCTGTGTACACAGTTATAGACGCAGGGCTCTCTGTATTTGGGGTTTGGAAAGAAACAGTTGCACAATCCACTTGGGGACGCTTTGCTGTTCCAAGTTCATCTTTGGCACCATGTACTATTTCTATTCTATTTCAGCCCACCATTTTCAGCTTAGCTGGGAGAGAGAAGTGAGTTTCCAAACAACGTAATTTTAGGCTATATTTCTCATCTACCAATCAGGAACTGACAGCCATGACAAGCATGTCTTCACCTCTCTACATTTTTATTCATGTCCTTTAGGAATAACTCTCCCACGTTTAAAAAAATCTCAGCAGCAGTGAGATACACAACATACACACCTCTCTCCCTCCGTTCAACCTCTGGATAATCGAGATAATAACATTTGAAATCAGAAATGGATGAAAAGAGAGCACATATTTTATACTCTGAATTTACATAAATAAAACATTTTATGCTCAGCATTCATGAAGATAGATATTCAATTTACACACGTCTCTTCTTTAAGGTTCATCTTTATTACCCGCAACGCTAATATCCAGGAATGCTGCATTCTCTTGAGAGGTTGACTATATTAACACCATAATATTGCTAGACTCTAAACCAGGTCAAATTTAAACAGAGTTCTGGTTAAACGTGGGGTATTGACGTATGCCAATCTTGTCTTCCTACCAAAGCGTAAATAAAATGACAGAAAAGGAATTTTTCCAAAAATCTATTCACCCATAAAGATAATGGGGAGATTTCAGCAAGCAACACCTTTACCCTAATTTTGGACAAAGTTGGAGGAGAGATGCATGATTTAGCAAAGCAGTAGAAATTATACATTAATTTCTCAAACATTATAATTTGAGTCAATCTATTCCACAGAACCTCTGGAAGAGTCATCATTTCAAGAGGCATTAGTAAGATTTACTCCCTTTCCTCCCCCAGACTTAAAACCTCTCCCCCATAGAAACCTGGAAAAGCCCACCCTGGAGAAACTGTGTGGTTAAGCAAACAAACAGATGAGCTCTCAATGTAGATATCCGGGGTTCCCCTCAGGGAAAAGGCCGATGTCCTGCTGGGCTCCCCTACAGTAGCTCTCATCCAACAATTTCCAGTTGCAGGCTCAGGGCTTCTGACCAGCTCTTACTGCCTCACCCTTAAATATGAAATGCCAGCCCAAAGCACCAGGCATTTAAGGCAAGCCTTAAACTGGAAGGAGTAAAACCTAAGCAAATTAAGAAAAAGAGGAAAGAAGCAGGGAAGGGGAGGGGGGCAGGGGAGGAAGGAAGGAAGGAAGGAGAGAGAGAATAAGGAAAAAAGAGAAAGAAAAGAAGAGAAAGAAAGGAAGCCCTTGTGACTGGTCCAGGAGTTTGGACAGGCATGAAGCAATGACTAGAAATTGGATTCGGTATTGGGGCTCAGAAGCTGTGTCTTTCTTTCTTCCTATAATATCCAATAAAATGCTTCAAAATGTTCTAAAGTTCATTGGAATTGAATTTTAGAAAGATTCATTTACAAGAGCTGTGTACATGGACCCAGGGAGACAATTTTTAGAGACTACTGTATACTCTATATACTACTTGCACTTTCTTAAAATATTTCTAGGTCAGATTTGTATTTCAGTTCAGAGAACAGCAAATTGTTCAGGAAATCGTTTGTTCTCAGAAGATGGGGCCCAAGCTGGTATATGCTTTTTGTTCATATTCTTTTCCCCCTAGGTTTCAATCATTGTTCCTCATCTTGTAAGCTCTAGTTTTTCTTAAATTAGTCTTTATATTGTTATTCAGTCACAAGATATTTTTCCTTCAAAGAGTCACTGGAGCCCTGTTACTACTGCCAGATCTGTGATGCCAGCACGTGATTCTGCGGGTCTGCTGTCACTTCTGGTACCCACCTCCCTAAACCTGAATCACATCACATCCTGAGTGAGGCCAATGATGTCTGGAAAACTCAAAAAACAAAAACCAAAAAAAGAATTTTTTCATTTTTTGTATTTCCAACAAGACCCTGGGCTGATTTGTTCCTGAGTATCTATGTTTCTCTCGCCCTTCGCCTTTCCTGGCTGGAACTGAGGGACAGTCTTTCAGGGTTCCTGACTCTCCCATGAGTTCAGTTGTTCCAAAGTGACCTAAGGTGTCTTGTGCCTTAGGCTTAAATCTAGGAATCACTGTTGTTCCTACTTTCTGGTCATTATGGCTTAGACAAATGCAGCAAAATATCTTTATAAAGATGATTTACGTTTTTCAGGTTATGTTTTCCAATTACATGATATTTTGAATTCAAAATATCAATCAATATTATCATTTGAGTTTACTGGAAATTTTGACTATATACTTTGTTCCACTAATTATATTATTTTTATGATAATTACAACTAGAGTTTGTCTTCTTCCAAATGTATTTGAAATAAATGAAATTAAATATAAAGAAAAAATGGGACAATTAGGAACAAAAATATGTTAATGCAATTTGAAGGAAGCAGAGAGGAAATATACGACTAGATACTCAAGATGGTCCCATGAATACAGTTCACTTCTGAAGCCAGCTTTCAGTTTCCTGGCTGCTAAGTGAAAGGGAAAACATGTCAGATTGGACAGATTCTACTTCCTGACAGATGAAAGCATGCACATTTGTCTGCAGAAGGAACATTTTTCCTTAACTTAAACACCAATAGAAATTTTCTGTCTAGGCTTATAGAAGGATTTTTGAGTGAGATAATAAATGATGTTTTCCACTAAAATTTAATAAAATTTTATGAATAATCCTCTCTTTAGTAACAGTTCAAATAGTTTGCATTACCTATTTTTCCCACACTTTTATCTGGATAATAAAAATAACTCAGAGGAATAATGTAGGGCGTGATATCTTTCATCTTGACCTATACTTTTCGATTTCCTGCTCAGGGGTCCAAATGAGGAGAATCAGAATCAAATCTGTTAAGTGATACAAATGAGACGAGCTGCCAAAGATTGGGATTTCCAACCCCTACGGTGTGGGTTCAGCCACCGTCATAGACAGCAGAGTGGAAGAGAAACTGAGGATGGGCAAAGCCAGTCCTCTCACTCACAAGTGAAAAAACTGAGGCGGGGGAAGATGTGAACCTGGTGGTCCAGGGGGCTGGATGTGCCGCTCCAGCATCTAGACAACCTCACTCCTGTCTCACAGCAGAGGATCACATGCTCTCCGCTCTCCATCCTCACCACCAAGCCTTATCTTTCAACCCCTGAAAAGTGATGACACATCAAATTCAGGAATTGTAATGAAGCTCAATATAGTCAGTAAAATCCAAACTTTGTAATTTTGCTTGAAGTTAATGTGACATGTGTCTTTTATAATCTTCTCATATTCAAAGTTCGTGAACTTTGGGAATAGTCTCAACTTAATGTAATATCATCTTTTCAGTAAAGCTGATTTATATAGCATATAACTAAAGGTGATTTACCTTTACACAAGCTTGTAACACATCCCACAAATCAGAAAAAAAAAATGATTTATCAAACCATATGCCTAATTCAAATTTAGTGGTTATCCTCATGACACATATTAAATATTAGGTTTCGTGATATTTTCTTCCAATTAGCAAGAATCTGTTTACATCAGTATGCTGTTTCTTCTACTTCACCCAGCTTCAATTTGTCAAAGAAGTGATCTAGAAATTTCAGAATGAGGTTTGAAGGATTCCTTGCTTGTATTTTCTCCTTTTCCTTCTTCTCATCCTCACCTCCCACCCCACTCCAGTGCAAATTTCCTACAAAGCCTGTTCTCTGAGGAAGCCTGTAAAAATATCTCATTACCTCGCTGCATCTATTAAACAATTGGAAATTAGCAAGTTCTGACATTAAGATTCATTCCCACTTTTTAGTGCATTCTGTCTGCTTGGAGTATAGCAATTCATGTTCCTCACAAGAAAGCATGGGAAGGTCACTTGTTTAGTTAAAAACATGACACTGAGCCGCTGTCCCTCGAAAGCCCCCAAAATAGAGACAGCTCTGTTTGCCGATATTCACCAAGGCACAGATGCAGGGGTTGGTTATTTAGGCCACTATCCAGAGGGATTATTAAAATTCTCTTGAGCAGAATTTTCCAAAAAACAAATGCATTTCATAAATGTATATTAATCTGTTCAACTTCAGATAATGAAAACAGAACTCTGGTAGGAGTCAAGTGGCTGGTGAAGCCCAAGCCCCGCCCCCAGGAATGTAACCGAAGGCGCTGAGGTGTTGGAATGCAGCCTTGGTGCTACAGGGGAGGTATTTTGAATGCAGAAGAACAGATCCAAATCAGGGATCTTTCCATTTGGGAATGGCAGCTAAGTTCTGGTCTCTGTGTACCCTAAAGGACAGGAGAGGACACCCTGGCTCATGCCTGTACTTTCAGACCCAGCCTTCCCCGGGACAGAATTTTTGGTAAATGCCTCAGCCGGTGGTTGCTAGTGAGGCTGTGAGGCATAGTGTCCTTGGTCCCCCCCTTGTTTAGTGGCTTGCTGGGTCCCTGCTGACCGCCACATGCATCAGGACAGGGCTGGCCCCTGGTTCCTGAGCACAGACATAGAGTCTATTCACTGGGTTCTCTGCAGAGGCAGCCCAGGCTCTGCCTCTGAAAGTAGAGTCAGGCTGGGTCTATGTCAATTGTTCACTTACTGATGTCCAACGTGCATGTGTTTCTGTGTTTGAAGAGGAGAGGTTTGCACTGCTCTCACGGAGATGGGGCCATTAAAGACGTCTCTTTTGGATTGCCGCCACGTTGGAGTATCAGATCCAAAGGTGTGGTAAATGACTACCCTACCCTCAGTGCATATTAACAATCCGTTTCCAGAACTTACCTTGGGTTGTCTAGAGGGTCTGGGAAGGCAAAGGGTAGAGTGAGAAGTCTGCTGAGTGGGGAGTCCTAACAGCTGTGTTTAGACCCTACCAGCCCAGGTTGCTCGCGAGCTTTAGCAACTGACCCAATCTCCAAGAGGCTATTTCTTCTTCTGCAAACAGAGAAAGTAACTACCTGTCCTACAAATTTCAAAGGACTCTCCTTTCAAAGGAAATAGATAACCAGATAGAAATGAATTTGCAAGTATTAAAGCTACAGGAACTTAAAGAATAGATTATGTACTAAACATAACGGAATCATCCTGAATATTTTAAAAATACAAAAAACAGAATATTTTATAGATTAAACTGATTTATAATGAGATGGATATAAATGGAAATATATTATGTTAGGTCTATGATTTAGACCCATAAGAATATTTTAAAATAGGTTTATTTTTGCTGACTTGGAGCACAAAATGATGTACTTTTCAGTAAAATACTATAATTCTTATATATTTTCCACAATGTGACCACGTATAATTGCTCACAGGTCTTACAAACTCGTTTACGTTGGAATTTCTGTTTTGTTACATCCTGGTTTTCCCCTTTGGTTTATATACAACATCTGCATTCCATGTACCCTGGGGCAGCAGGACCACTGACTGATAAGATAGATAAATTTGAGGCTGGATATAAATCCGACTGATCTTTACCTAGGATAACCTCTAACAGAGAAGCAACCTTTAACCTTCTGGACGATGACTAGATCCAGTTCCCTCCATTTGCCCAGAAATTAATCCAAACTGATCTGTGTGCATTCATCTCAGTGACTTTCTACGGAGGCTGTTTCTCGGTTGTTCCTGCTGGAATGAAACCAAACCTCTTTATTCGGGAATGTTCCATTGGTAAGGTTCAGAGAGGAGAGCTTTAGTTTGCAGACCTCACACCAAGTGATTACACAAGTGAGACAGGGGCATCCATCCCTCCCGCCCAGACATCTAAGTAGGCTCTTCCACTCTGTCACTTAGCTCAGTGTTGACCTCAGACCCCATCTGCAAACTGAAACATGCCGAGTGTACCTTTGCTGATCCTTTCTGAGTTGCTCCTACAGCTTTTAAATATTTAGGGTCAAATGTGTTTTTTCAAGTGTAACCTGTGTGACCTGTGTCATTTTGTTACTATGATCAGTAGTGGAAGTGACAGTCTCGGCAGTAAGGACAGAGGAGGAGGAGAAGTGGCAGGCACTACCTACCAGACGCCAGACTCTGTGCCGGGAGCTAAACGTGAATTACTAATAATCTCAGGGAGGTGCTACAGATTTGTTTTCATCATCCTCATCTTGTCCCTGAGAAAACCA
The DNA here is from genome assembly GCF_949774975.1 of Lagenorhynchus albirostris. Classification (NCBI taxonomy): domain Eukaryota; kingdom Metazoa; phylum Chordata; class Mammalia; order Artiodactyla; family Delphinidae; genus Lagenorhynchus; species Lagenorhynchus albirostris. Next base: position 183,181,160 of record NC_083095.1, read on the forward strand.
TCAGCTGACTTGAGCCTGCATTTCAATTGAATCCAAAGCCCAGAGTCCTTCCAGCTCTTAAAACAGCTAATACAGCTCCATAATGACGAAGGAGTCATAAAAATATATCTGGCTTGCCTGGATGGAGGCAGATAATTCTAGAAGCTTGCAGAAACTAGGAAGGATCCTGCTCTCATGGGCCTCTGCATCCTTCCTTGCCCTTCTGCGTGACCCGAGGCTCTTTCAGACCGTGTTTGTGTGTGGCGTTGAATAAGAAATTGTTCTAGTGGCTGGTTTGGTTGCGTCTGCCGCTCCAGCCAGAACTGTTATAATGTGACTATCAAAGATGTGCGTGATGAACGTGGCTTCCTCTTCCTGGGGGTGGGGTGGGGGGGTGGTCAGCAGCCCTGCCTCTGTGAGCCTTTTCTCTGGGTCGTGTGTATCTTCCCCAATGGTCTTCTGTAGCAGTGGAAATCTACCATGCTCCACAAGTGTCCCCCATGGAGGGAGGCCCTAGGCACTGATGGATTTGAGATTAAAAAGATACTAAGGAAAAAATGGTAGGAAGACAGCTCTGCCTCAAGCACTGGGACCTTTAATGCCCTTCACAACCCCAAACCTGATTTGCCTACCTGCCCACTGACTACACCTGGATGGAATGGGAAGCTGGTGTGGGTTGGTGCGTGCTTTAAGACACCCAGAGTTTCTTAGGGCTTTGTTGGATAGCTGCCACACAGCCGTAGCTTTCTGTAGGCCATGGCCACGATATATTCAGGACAGAACGCCATGAATAAACTCCAAATCAATTTTATTTTGGAGAAGAAGCCAGGAGAAGAAAACGGAAGCCTTCCTGAAAACAATATGTTAAAAGAGAAAAGATAATCTAGCTATAGCACAACCTACCTTATGGCTACTTTTATATGATGAAACATGTTTCATACAGTGGTAAACTCTATAAATTATGAAACAAAGGTACATGTGATAAGTATGCAATTATGACAAAAAACTGGACATCATACAAGAGTTAAGTAAGTAACATGCAATGATTTTATAGTTCCTATATCCTAGGGGTATCTCAGAGAGTATTACTTGAAAATCTCATAGTTCAGATGGCTATCGATAAAATACAATTTGAACTATGAATATTAGTGCCAAAATTGTGAGATTCTTTGCTGTCAGTAATTAGTTATTTAGACAACCTTTTATACTTAGATCATGTGGACTGTAGAACTTCTAGGAATCGAAAAAGGTAATTTCATAAGTAACTTTGGAAACCAGCATAGCATATCTGGGGATAGGAATATTACATACAAACTTATGTATCTAAATGAAAACATGACAGATTTTTGTGGAGTCAGTCTCACTGCTTTAATCAGATTCCAAAATGTAAAACTCTTTCAACCAAATGAAACTAAGTCACACTGTTTTTTAAATATGTGGTTAGTCTGAAGAATTCTTTGAAAGGAGGGGTCTAAGTAATATATTCAGTACCTTTCCTTTGCTGATTCATCACTACCTAATGTCCCCTCTTGCATCGACATGGATTTCTTTATCGACAGGTTACGTTTGCATGATTTTGGCTCATACAAAATTATCACTGTTTCCTTTAGGGAGAAAAATGAAAAGTAAAAAGACTGCTTGACTGTCTTGCTGAGCCTCGTTTAATGGATATTGGTAAAATAATCACATAACTACTTTACTTATAAAACCACTCATAACTTGAGGCAAGGCAATGGCTTAGTTGGCTGCCAAAGGTTAGAAACTACAAAATCCACAGAAAATGTCCTGATTTTGTTTTCATCATCTCCCAAACTATTAGTACGTTACTCGGTTCACTGAATACAAATCCATGATAGGGTAAAGAGTAAAATATCTCTACTGAATTCCAATTATGTCAACTAAATCAGCCTTTTCTTCTAAGTTAAAAGTTTTTAATGGCTAAGACCCACCGCTCACTCACATTATTCACAACCCACTCTGTGTCGTATCTGGTGGTCTCTTTGTATACAAAAGTAAGGAAGACTGAGTCTTTGCTCTCAAGATGCTGTAAATCTTTGGGGGTCATGAGGATTCTTCTTTTCCAGAACAGTTACACCTGCATAATGATAACATTTAACAGCAAGAGCAATAGGAACGGCAGCAGTAACAATAATACTTTTATTTCAGTTCAGCTTTCATTTCTCAGTAACAAAGATATTTCTGTCATGTGTGTATGCATGTGTGTGCACACAGGTGTGTGTGTGTGTGTGTGTGTGTGTGTGTGTGTGTGTGTGTAATCCAAGGAACTGGACTTGAAATGTAATTCTCAAGGTCTGGAACAATACACAGCAAATTCTGGGGGATCCTGAGCCAGTTACTTGAGTTCCATGTCTCTGTTTTTTACTTAATGAGGATTTCTTTAATAATTAATTCCCACAGGTCTTGTCCTCTAAGTCTGTTTGCCAGCAATATTCTGTTGATGTCTTTTTTTTTTTCTCAGTGCTTTAAAATGTTTATTTTAAGTAGTCTGTTGATGTCTGAGGGTCAGTCTCTAACAGATCTACATTGCAAGGATTCAAAGAAACAGAAGACATTTGTGGACTAAGTTGGGAAACTACCGCAAGGACAGCAGATCAGTTTCATCACCTTGCTTCAGTCTAAAACAGATTGTGTTTTCTCCACACCCCCAACAGAAAATAGTATTACTTAGCAATTCTAGGCACGTCTTTCCTTCGAGAAATTCCTTGAAAGTCCCAGAATAATTGTAAATGAAATTCATAAAGAGGGAAAAACACAGTTATGAGGCGGGTGTACATCAGCATGTGGGCAGGATTTAGCTGAGCCCCTTTTTCCTATTGAAGAACTGATCAGACGACTTGACAGCTGGAGTTTACATGATTGTTGTACAATAAAACAGCACTACTGCTACCTTTTGCTGTGCTCCAAATGCCAAGTGCAATTTTGAATACTTTTTCTCCTTGATAAAAATATGCTCTCTTCATAAAAAGAGAAGATAGACACATCTTAGAAATGAGTGTGCTCCTACAGAATGCAACATGCATAAAAAATTAAAGCGAAATTGAACTTGTGAAATATAATTAAAAAAGAAAGGAAAAACCTATTGAAGTTTAATGGCTGGATTGTAAGAGAAGCCTTACACAACATAGTGGGCCCTAAGAGGTCTGAGGTAAATGGATTGCAGGATGTATAGTTGGAGCTCAGCTGTGAACACTGTGATATTTTGAGAAAAAAGGATTGAATGCACATGGCTTTGTTGAACGTCTCTCAGAAATCCTAACAACCCTGACCATTTCAGATGCCAAAGATGGCATTAAGAAGTGCAGAATACAAAATAGATGTAATATCCAAAATATATAGTATAATTAAATTACAGCCCTTGCTTTGGTGTTTATTATAGTCTAGCATGTTAAACTCTTATTTTTGGGGTGAATGGAAAGAGAAACCCAAATAAATTTTCCCTTTTTGTATAGGGCTGTGATGACCTGATTTGGAACTTTCGTGAAATTGTGAGTAGATTAAATAGATACTTTTAGTTCTAAACCAGCTAGAGCTTAAATTTGAGTTTGTGTTTTTCCTGGGCTCTTAACTGCTCCAACACATACTAGAACCTGTTTACAGCTAAGGCATACTGAATTCAACAATATAGTAATAAGTAACCTAATTTTCTCAGTCCCTTTAATAACATGAGTAGTCTCAAATTCATTCGTTTATTAGATCAACATTTTTGTAGCACCTATTGTATACCAAACACTGCTTTAGGTGTTAGGGATACTGTAGTAACAAAACATGTGAATGTCTTGATTACGTTCTTTAAAGGGGATAGAAGGTTTTAAAAGGGGGATGGTAAGTAATTAATAAATAATGTTAAAGGGGAAAATAAAGCAGGGGGAGGGCATGAAATGTTAATAGTGGGAGTTAGAATTCTGGATTTGATAGCTAGTCACTGCGAAGATAACTTTTGAGTAAAGATCTGGAGGCAGTGGAGCTAGCCACATGGATATTTGTTGGTAGGGCATTCCAGGCAGTAGGACAGCATGTGCCAAGGGCCTGAGGTAGAAGTGTGCCTGGAGTTTGAAGAACAAGAACACCTGTGTGGTCAGGTGTCGTCAGAGTCAATCAGAGGACAATAAGGGATACTGGCAGAAACATGACATAAACCAGGCTTCAGAGGGCTAGTGGTGAATAGAAAAGTCTTTGGCTTTGACTTTGGAAGGAATGGGAAGTCTACATCATTCTTCAAGTATTGCAAACCTCTTCTGTGAAGAGCTAGATATTTAGGGGGACAGACAGTCTTTGTCACAACTCCCAACTCTTCATTTGTAATACCAAAACCAGCCAGAGATAATACAAAAATGAACGAATATGGTTATATTACAATAAAAATTTATTTACAAAATTAAGTAGAAGATGGATGACATCAGCAAGATGGCAGAATGTGAAGCTACAGGACCTCAATTAATGACAATATATAAGCTAGAATACCTCTGTGAGAACTGTAGAGACAAGTTGAGAAGCTATAGCACCCAGGCCATTATAAAATCAAGAGGGGATTCCAGTGAAAGGATAGGAAAATTTGCATCATTTGTTATATGTGTGTTCCCCTCCCCCTAGCAGCCTAATGCAGGGCAGCTTAGAGGAAACCCCTTGTAGGGGGCTCCTTCCTTGGGATGGAGACAAAATAATGGACCTCGTATCCAACATTATGCTCGTCTGGGGGCTGCCTGAGGGACCGGTTTCTGTCTCACTTGACTCAGAACACTGACGGAACCAGTGCCAGAGTTTGGGAGGTGCTGAAAGCAGAGGTAAGCGCGCAGCACATTAGAATTGCTGTTCCTCCAGCAGACACCAGGGGGAGCAAGATGTGAGAAGAGGCTTGAGAGGTCCTAGAACCTCCAGCTGGGTTGATAAGTGAAAAGTTATTTTTCCCTGCACAAAGAATTTTTTTTAAATTCCCAAATCCCAGCAAAAGATCACAAGGCATAGAAAGAAATAGGTTAGCCTGGCCTAATGAAAGGAACAAAATAAAACTCCAGAAACTGACTCTAAAATATCAGATCCATGACATACCTGACAAAGAATTTAAAGTAAAGATGTTCAATGAGCTAAACGAGAGCAACAGACAGACAAGGAAACAAACTCAGGAAACAATGGACGAATACAATGAGGGTATCCACAAAGAGATGGAAACCGTATAAAAGAACTACACAGAAATCCTGCGGTAGTTAGTACAATAACGGAATGAAAAACTCATTAGAGGTTCAACCACAAACTTGGTAGGAAGAAGAAAGAATCAGTGAACTTGAAGATAGGTTATTTGAAATCATCCAGAGAGAGGAGCAAAAAGAAAAAAAATAAAAGTAAAAAGACCTATGAGACTCATGTGACGTTATCAAGTGGGCCTAACATACATTATGAGGATTCCAGAAGAAGAGGAAGAGCAAGGGGCAGAGAGCTTATTTGAAGAAATAATGGCCCCAGACTTCCCAAATCTGGGGAATGAAATGGACATAGAGATTCAATAAAGCTCAAAGAAATAGATAAGGAAAAATCCAAAGAGGATCACACTGAGACAGTATAATCGAACTGTGTAAAGTCAAAGTCAAAGAAAGAATCTTGAAAGCTGCAAGAGAAAAGTGGTTCATCACGTACAAGGGAGCCCCCATAAGACCATCAGAGGATTTATCAGCAGAAACCTTGCAGGCCGGAAGGGAACGGAATAATATATTCAAAGTGCTGAAAGAAAAAAAAAATGCTGTCAACTAAGAAAACTGTATCTGGCAAAATTGTCCTTAAAAATAAAGGAGAAGTTAAGACTTTCCAAGATAAACAAAAGCTGAGCGAGTCCATTATCACTAGACCTGTTCTACAAGAAATACTAAAGAGAATCCTTCAAGTTGAAATGCAGTTGTGGTAAACAGCAACACAGACCTGTATGGAAATGTAAGATTCTCTGGTAGAGTGCGTGTCACTTTGGACTAGCCACATTTCAATTGTTCAATAGCTACAAGTGACTAGTGACTACCATATACCATGCTGTACTGCATAACTCTAGAGGTTAGAATGTCTAATTTATTCCTTCCATCCTTTTTCTTTTTCTCCCTTCCTTCTTCCCTCCCTCCTTTCTTTTCTTCCTTCCTTCCTTCCTTTCTTTCTTTCTTTTTCTTTCCTTATTTCTCTTTCGATTGTCTAGCATGGGTTTATGCACTTATGTTTGTAAATTACATTGTACCGACAATCATGAGAGCTCACAATAAATCCAGATTAAATCAGTGCCTCTGAGACTAAATTTTAAAAAGTAGTAGAGGAGGTTTGGCCCATGGGCAATAGTTTGCCAACACTTCTATCGGTTACATTTGTGATTTCATTTGACAGATGAAATAACTAAGTCCCAGAACAGTGAAGAAACATTCCCTAAATAACCTAACTAGTCAGAAATGCTGCTAGGACTCAAATTCGGGTCATTATAATTCCAAATTCTTTCAACTACATTATGTTTCCTTCATAAAGACCTTTTTGTTTTTGTAGACCAGTGGTTCTTAGAGTGTGGTCTGTGGAACTCTTTCAGTGGCTTCATGAGGTCAAAACTATCCTCATAATAATACAACCTCTTTGTCTTTTTCACTGTGTTGACATTTGCAATGATGATGCAAAAGCAATGCAGGGGAAGGGAGTTATGACCCTGCTGGACCGAAGCATAAATCAGGGCAGCAGCACCAAACTGTACTAGTATTCATTGCATTTCCACCAGCACAGACTCACAGGGATGTAAAAAGCCAGTTTCCTCTAAGAATGCCCTTGATGAAGTAGTGAAAACTATACATTTTATTAAATCTCAACCTTTGAGTACATGTCTTTGCAACATTGCATATGACCAAATGGAAAGTACTCATAAAGCACATATGCTGCCTGACACAGAATGACTTCTTTTTCCAGGAAAAGCACGTGAGTGATTGAGTTGGGAGCTGAACTAGCAATTTTTTTCATGAAACACCATCTTACTTGAAAGAATGACTGACAAACTATGGTGTTCTTTTTTTTTGAGACAGAATTCTTTTCTGCTTTATTGAAGTATAACTGACATATAAAATTGTAAGATATTTAAAGTGTACGATGTGATGATTTGATATATGTATACGTTGTGAAAGGTTTCCCCCATCAAGTTGATTAACACATCAATTGCCTCACATTTAATTTGGATATTTGGCTGACATTTTGGGGGAGAGAAAAAAGAAGTGAGGCTGTTGCTTCAAGAAAACAGCTGACAGGATTTGCGGCCAATGACAAAAGCTTCCAAGTGAAAATTAGAATTTTGAAAAATGTGTGTCTGCCACTGTGGGCTTGACAGCTTCCCAATATTTAAAGACCATTCTGATGAGATCAGTGGCAAATTTAGCAACTGTAATGTCAAAATATTAAATAGTGAACTATGTCAACATTTGGAAGATCTGCATAACTTAGCAATCAAATATTTTCCAAATTACCAATGCTTGATGTTGCAAAATCATGTGTGAGTTTAAAGGTTCCTTCAAAGTGTGAGACAGAACACTGGATTTTAATGTAAGTGAGGGCAGTAGATCTGGGTTTCAGATCTACTTTGCAATTAACATTTAAGAAACTACCATTTGTCAAGTTTTAATGCAATATCTAAGAAAAATTTCCATAAAGAGTTTTAGTAGGTCATTAAATGTGCCTCCTTTTTGAAATTACATATATATAGGTGAGACTGGATTTTTCATATGCTTTAAACAAAACAACATATGACAACAGATTGAATGAAGAAGTAGGTATGAAAGCTATGATGTCTTCTATTAAGCCAGACATTGCAAAAACATAAAACACTGTCACTCTTCTCCCTAATTCTTTTTTGTTTTGAAAAATAATTATTTTTCATAAGAAGTATGTTCATGCATTTATCATCTTACTTTAAATGCATTAATATAATTTTTTAAATTTCTCAGAGTTAATTTCTAATTTTGTAAATATTGTTTGGTATAACCCTCATAAACTCAAGCTGATCGTGGTCTTCAAGAATCCTTAAGGGTGGTAAGGGGATCTGAGATAAAAAAGCTTGAGGATTACTATTGTAGACAGGTGCAGAGGGTGTGTGTGTTGCACAGTAAACTCTCAATTAACTAGAGGAAGGTGTGAAGATTGTCTATTAACTGGCCTGTGTTTCCTTAGATCAAATTTAAGAGGAAAATGGAAATAATAAAACAAACCAATGTTGAATGTCTTATCAATATAAAGTCAGCATAAATTGCTATGTATATGATTATATGTGATCAACTCTGATCCAATATAGGAAAGCAAAACTTTCCTTCCTACTTACAGGGGTCGTTATAAGAATAAACGATGACATAGAAAAAATGAAATATTAGATATACAATCTTTTGTTGCACATGAAAATGCAAATTTAAGTCAATATGATGTATGTTGAGACATTTCACAAATGTTGATCATCAGAAAAATTTCATTATGTAACTGATTAGCTCCTACTATTTGCCAGTACTGTATTAAACTCCACATATACACAGATGATGAAGACATATATTCATTATATTGCTCTTATTTATGAAAGATTTTCAACGATGGTTTAAGCAATATAAAGGTCTATATTCAGCCCTTAGTTACTTAAGCAATTTTATTTCTAAGTCTTTGGGTAACACTTCCTGCATCATAAATTGATGAGTCCTCAGAGCCTCATTGAGCATCTTTACATTTCTAACCATCTGAAATTGTATATTTTGTGTCATAAAACAAATTATATCCCCCCTGAAATCCTAGATTCTTTTGACATATTTCTTGGAGAGAAATAAATAGCTCCTACACAGGAAACTAACCAATGAAATAAACAGTACTAAGTGACCAACAACAGTAAAGCTATAAAACTTCTTTGTTTGCACCTAGTCAATTTTGGCCCTGGACAGAGGGGTGCTTTTTGCTGTAGATTCATTCACAATGGTTCCCTGGCCCTAAAACACAGGGCCACGCGCTCCTTCTACCTCTGTTCTGCCAGGAAAGATTTTGCTTTGAATTGTGGAACTGAAATCTCATATTTAGCCCAAAGGAGAAGATATTCTTTTGCAGACTCTTGTTCTGTCTTTCCCTCTTTAGAGCTTAAAAGTCAGGTTTGGGGTTATGCTTTATTTTGTTTTTAGAAGGACACAATGTAGCATTTTTTTTTTCTTTTCATTTTTTAACATACACAAAGCAGAGGTCTGGCAAATGCAAACATGAGAAAGTGGAACTCCTGGGAGTGACAGGAGAGTTATAGAAGAGCTCTAATTTTGGAAATATAGTTTTAACATCTTAAGTTTCAGGGGGGTTCAGAACATTCAGAGAATTGTTTGAATATTTGGACGATTGTCTATCAGTTCAACCCATGGCCCCCAAAGCAATCAAATGAGTCTGAGAATTGCAACTTCATTCACTGTAAGAAATCTGTGTCAGAAGGTATCAGAATATAACTCTTATTAGCTGTCTTTACTTTTAGGAACACCTTCCAAAGAACGGAAACCTAATCTGCATTTATTAATTTATTTTAATTATGGGAATTGATTGCAAATAAATACTTTGCAGACAGGAGAGAACTCTTACTAAGGACCTGCACAGAATCAATAGAGAAATGCTTATTACAGCCTGGAGAACAAAAGCCATAGGGTTCCTGATGAGTGTGTGAGTCTTGAACAGTTTCTTTTCTTTTTTTTTTTTTTGAATTTTTGAATTTTATTTATTTTTTATATACAGCAGAGCTTTTCTTTCTGTGCCGATAGCTCATTAGCCAGATTAATTTTCCCCGTGATTACAACGCCCACTAAAGGGCCAAAGCAGAGAGAAAATCCACCTTTGGTTGCTTTCAAATTAATCTGCAACACTTTGGGCCTCAGTAGGCGCCCAAGGCACAGTCTCACCCACGTTATTTTTAGTTGAAGGCTATTCTTCTGTCACAGGCAGCAAGATTGAAAACTGTCCTGACTCTGAGCAAACCTGGTTATTTCAGAATACAGGCTCTCACAGCATTTCCCTCTAATGGCCCAGATTAGAAAAGAAAGGTTGTTTATACGTTTAAAAGGCCAAGGTCTCCTGAACCATCAAAGCAGTGGCTTGTGGTTTTAGAGCAACACAACTTCCTGCTGAGTGTAATGGGTGAGCATCTCCAGGCTGTGCTGGAGCTGGGCTGCCACTGGGCACTGATGCTAATTGGCCGTCTGCGAGGGCCACTCAAGCAGTGTATGGGCCTGAGCACTTTGTTTCGTTTGGAGTGAAACATACCCTAAGTAACAAAGGACCCGTACACCTTCAATGCCTCCTACCTGGACATTTTTCTTTTCAGTGGATGGACTTATAGATCAAACGCCATCTTGTCACCTCCCATTTCTATAGTGGCAACTCTTTATAATATTTAAGGAAAAAAAAATAATTCTTTGAAATTTGAATTTCACTCTCTGGAAGGATTTGTAGGAGAGAGAATATGTCAAATGTGTTTTATTAATCAAATGTTTGCTTACAGAAAGAATGCATGCAGGCATGACCACCCCCTCCCCGAGCCTGGTGACCTTTCTGACATCATGGGCAACTTGGGACTCACTTACGGTGGCTCCCAACCCACTCATCCCCTGTTTGTTTCTTCTATGTTTTGTGCACAATCAGGGAAGGTTACTTACCTGTGTGTTTGGTTATCGTTCCATAACGCATGCTCTGTTTATTTCCTTGAAATAAGCCCCCGTCCTTAATGAGCTCATAATTATTGGGTAACACAAGAGTTCGCTTCTCAAGGCCTCTGCGTGCACAGCATCCCATGGCATCCGTGAGAGACTTTTGTCTGAAGAAAGGAGGTAAAATCACAACAAAAAAAGGCGCCGTCATTTATGTGAGTCTTAATCAACCTGTAAATTTAAGGGGCTCTTTCTATATGAGGCAAGAATAGAACTGAAAAAGCTACGACTGGAAACTAAAGCTGGGCTATAAATATAACCTCATATGTGAGATAATTAACCAATAATGAGGCTGTCATATTAAAACTACTTGTAGTTGTTTACAGCACACTTAGCACTAACAACTGATTTTTTTTCTAAGTATGACTAAGTCATTTTTTCTTTCTAGGCCTTTGTATGGAAGGGACAGAACGGTTTCTAAAGCACCTTTCTATTAAAATTTTTGTGATGGTTCTATGATGTATGCGGGGTCCAAAATATTCCTATAATGTTGGAGTTTTATTAAAGTCAAGATTTAATCATAAATGTGGGGACAATGCAACAAAGTAATTTGAGTCAGTTTCTCTTCTCAAATGTTAAGATAAACCCAGGTAATTCTTTCCTTAGTACCAAATACAATTATCCGGTTTAAAAAGCTGTCGCCCTCTCATCTATGCGTCCACATGTTTTAAGAGTTGAGATGCTCAAGCTAAAATTACCTTAAATTCATGCATTTAAAAAAAAATTTTTTTTTGCCACACCTTGAGGCTGGCAGGATCTTAGTTCCCTGACCAGGGATTGAACCCAGGCCCATGGCAGGGGAAGTGCCAAGTCCCACCTTAAATTCATGTATTTTTAAAATTAATCATATAGTATATTTTAGGAAAAGGAAGAAGTGTGTTATAAAATTTAGGAATTTTTGTTGGCGGGATGAAATCTATTACTGTTTACCAAAATGTTAGCATGATTATTATAAAAGGATATAATTTTCCATCATGTTCCAACCCAGCTTTCTATCTGGGAGTTTAAAAACCTGATGCATGCAGTTCCCTCCAGGTGTGAGTAAGGCTGGGGTCTCCAGCACTGATGGCCGCCTTTGTCCTGTATGAGCTGCATTTTCAGCAAGCTTCTTTTCTGTCCTTTCTCTACCTTCTACCAATGAACAATCAGTTTTAAAGAAATGTACATTTCCTAATGGAAAAAAATGTGGGCATATGTTAATAAGCTTTACATTTTTTAATTGGATTATATAAATATAATGTGTGTGTGTGTGTGTGTGTGTGTGTGTGTGTGTGTGTGTGTGTGTTGATTGGTTGGGGCTAGGTAATAAATAAACAGAAGTAAATAGAGGTCAAGTAACTTCACTTGTGGCACATGGATACTTAGCAGTAGACCATGGATTCAAACTCCAGGCTGGGTATTGGCCTATAACTTATTTAAGATCCTCTTGGACCCAATTTTTATTCAGATATCAAAAGAAAAGCAAGTATTTTGTTACCATAACATGTGTATTACCTTGTAGCCTCATGTGTCTGTGCACAGTGTATCTCTAGGTAAGCCCACCAAAAATTATGAGATGGGACCTTGGTGAGGGAGCCATTTGGGAACACACTTAACTCGACGGAGGTGATGTGTGTGCTTAGAAAAATAAATGGTGGGCTGTGTACTACGCATGGTCCCAAGTAGCCCCACCATCTTTATGTTTGTGTATCATCCTCTTCAATCACTGAATGTCATGATAAAATCCCAGCTCTGTAGGATGCCCTGCCACTTCCCACGTGTGCACGGTGCTCCAGTATTGGCCAACTCTCCCTGTGTAACCTTAGCTCTCTGATGCCCTGAATGTTTTTTAAATAGTTCTCTGCATCGATGTTTTCATTTCCATGCATTTGCACTGACACCAACCCCTGCTGTCTGACTTTAACCCCTACCTCCGCTGAATGTGCTCACAATAAGATCAGAAGAGCTCACATTGCCTTCTTCGGCTAGATGGCTTTCAGCCTCCTGCACTCTTGACTTCTCTCCCCAGGCTCTCTCATGCGGACTTTGGTGACACAATTCTCCTTTGTTCAGCATTTACCCTTCTGGGTCCTCCTTCTTATTCTCCTCAATGCCTTCATATCTCAGTGCCGAAGAGAACAAAGGTTGATTTCTCAGTGAGGCTGTGTAGTCGTTGTGTTGTCTCATTCTCTTCTGGTAGCTGGGCAGCTGGGCCAGCCTCTCTGAAGTGTGCAGGTCGCAGTGGCAGAGGGAAAAGTGAGCCCAGAAAAGAACAGACCGGCCACTAGAACTTCTGCCACTTCATTGCTGTCACATTTCATTGGCCAAAGTGAGTCACGTGACTGAGCGTGACTCCCACGGGGCCGGGAAATACAATTCTCTTCCTGAGAATGGACGGAAAACAGATATCGGTGACGGATCCTACCACCTCCTTGCTCTCTTTTTGTCCCCTGGCTTATTGTTGCTGTTTCCTGCTGTGGATCTCCTCTTTTCTTAAGTGTAATGATCCTTATCGTAGAGTTTATCCTCAGCCAGGGATTGAAATCCTCCTGGAAGCTGATGAGTCCAAAACGTCTACCTCCAATTTTCATCTCTCCTCTGAATTTCACTTTGTCCAAGTGCACATCCATCCAAGTTTTAGCGATCCAAGATGTAACCCTTAGAGCTGCATGGAAGAGTGAGAAAGTGAGATAAGGCTGAGCTAGGGGTGGGCAGGAGTGGGGTGGGATGATTCCAAGGTTATACTGATAAAGCATTCATATGTTTGGCAGGTTTACTTTTTAACTGGAAGTTTTATGGTAATACTTTAATCTGTAAAATGGTAATGAGATAATTCCTACTTCATAGGAAGGTTCTGAGGATGGAGTTCATGGGTGAAATATGTAAAATGCGAAGTATGATGGCTGGCTTATATAATCATTTTTTTACCCTGGAGTTTTGGCACTGAGAGGGAGTCTGACCCTGTACTTCCACCGATGAGAAAAACGAGGTCACGAAAAATGCAAAGATTTGCACAAAGTTGACAGCTAGCTGGTGGGTGGACCGGCTGGCACTCAGCTTTCCCAACGCTCCACTCATCTGCATTTCTGGGATACCATATTGCCATTTTTTCTATGAGCTATAAAAATTCAAGGGCAGAGATGCAGACCACTGTCATCAAGTCATAGCGTAGGTTTTCTTCTGATGGTACTCCAGTGGTAGAATTTGACATGTTTCATTATAAGTGCTACCCCACAGAGGAGTCATGTGCTGGAGAGTTTGCAGTCCATTGAGGGAAGCCAAGATCTTGTGGCAGGATTTGGTCTTTTGGTTTAATTTGGAAAGTTGCACAAAACTTTCTGGTCTCCCACAAATTAAAGTAGAGTTACTATAATTTAGTTCCTAAGTGTACTATGTAAAATCAAATTATATTACATTACTCTTGCTGTAGCTATCCTTAAAAACATTCTTATTTTTTTAAAACCAATGTCACTATATGGAAGAACTCAGAACTTGTCAAATGCAGCCAAAGTTTCTGTTTGTCATAAACACAGAAGAATGTCTTGAATGTAATAAGTTGCTGGGGAAGTCTGTTTTCGTCTGCTGTGACCAACTGTCCATTATACCCGTGTCCGTTATGGACGGCATATAATTTAAGGGCAGTGGTTTGTGAAGAATGAAGCAAATGCCAAAACTGGGAGAGAAACCGAGGTATTCTGTTAACCAAATACATCTTAAAATACTTTTAATTTTTCAAGAACCTACTAATCTCTGCATACTTGGCTTTGCAAAGTTACAAAATCAAAATACTTTATTCAACTAAAATATATACTTCATGGGGGAAAAAAGACGACTTTTTTTCCCCATTGGAATACTTAGTTTAGGAATTCTGTGTTGAAAAGATTCCAGAGAAATGTATTGGGGTTTAAGATGGAAAATACAGATCTAATAAGTTATTTAAATGCAGACTAATTGAAACTATGAGAATGTGGAAGGAAAATATATTGAAATGTTAATATTTACTTTCTTTTCATCCCCATAGAATTAAGAATAAAAGCTCTCTGTTTTGGGTTTTTTTTTTCCCTTGGCTGTGTCACATGGCATGCAGGATCTTAGTTCCCCGACCAGGGATCGAACCCGTCCCCAATGCAGTGGAAGAACAGAGTCTTAACTACTAAACCGCCAGGGAAGTCCCCTTTGTTTTTCTATATTTTGATTTTTCCATTCCAAGAAATCTTTCAAGCTCTTTTCTTTGCCTCTTGTAGAACGTAGACAGGGATTTTTGGAGACAATCGCTCCTCTTTCTGTGAAAGCATAGAAAGATGATGTAGAGTGTGTGGGCACGGAAAAGAGGGATGGGAGGTGAAAACAGGAGCAAGAAGTGACATTTCTCAAGACAAGGATGAGGGCAGATGTCTGCAGGTCCCTACCATGTTGGAGACTGTTCCCCATGCTATTCCACATTCACATTCAGGTCCTCAGAGGGACGGCTGGGTGAAGCATCTCAGAAGGGTGAGCCCAAGGCACAAGGACTGAGCCTCAGCAAGAATTCCAGTGGCCATTATCACCCAGGAGCAGCAGAAGTGCTGGCCCCGCAGGCTTGGGCAAGGGACACAGTAGGAGTGATCAGTATGGCCCAGAGATCAGAGGGTCCCTTTTATATGTTTTGCGCTACTTTGCCCACCTGGATTAAAAAAAAAAAAAAAAACAACTGTGAAGGAGTTTTAAAAAACTGTGAAGGTAGACAGGGAACCCCAAAATGACAGGTTGAAATTCCTGCTAATCTAAGGGGGGCCTGGAATGAAATTCCCAGGGGAAAATCTGATTTAAAGAGAGATCATCTAGGGACTTCCCTGGTGGCCCAGTGGGTAAGACTCCACACTCCCAATGCAGGGGACCCGGGTTCGAATCCTGGTCAGGGAACTAGATCCCGCATGCACAACTAAAAAAGCCTGCATCCCACATGCCGCAATGCAACGCAGATCCTGCATGCAGCAATTAAGATCCCGCGTGCTGCAACTAAGACCGAGTGCAGCCAAATACATGAAAAAAAATAGAGATCATCTATAGAAGGAGACAGATATCTGCAAAAATGGATGACTCCAAAAATACACATACATAAAACATATGTTTTACCCAATTTAATTTATCTTCCAGTTTTGTTGAGTTTGAATAGTTACTGTTTTCCAGAAAATTAAGCAAAAAACTATAAAGTGTGTTAAAAGTTAATTCAGAATGTTGAAAATATAAGTATGTCTAGCTTTATTTTTGTTAATTTTTATCATATTTATTAAAGTATAAACTGCATATCATGAAATTCACCTTGTTAAGTGTAGAGTTTAAGTTTTAATGAAGAATACAGCTACGCCACCACCACGGTCAAGGTCTATAACATTGTCATCAGCCCCAAATGCCTTCCTGCCCTTTTTGAAGACAATCCCTCTGCCTAATCCTAGCCCTAGGGAACCACCGATCTGCTCCCCATTACTACGGTTTTCCCTTTTCTAAAATTTGCCGTAGATAGTCATTTATGTGTCTTCTCTTACTTAACATAATGCTTTCGAGATTCATCTACCAGCAGGTCGATAAAGAACCATAAAGGGTTTGAATGTCCGCACTGCTTGCATGCTCACAGGTGAGACAGTGGCATAGATTCTGACAGAAGACACTAGACACTAGGGTCATGGATGAAGGACTTCCTCGGGACACAGCAGGAAGCACAGTCTTCGTCATGCTCTCCTTTCCCTCCCAGTGCACTGGGTGCGTGTCACAGGGGACGAAGCCCGAGCTTATGACTCTGCCAGTGACCCTGCTAGCAAACCTGCCTAGCTTCACCCTGGAGGAAGACATGACGCTGATCACGGGAGTCAGGAAACAGAGCGCTACAGTACAGACTCTGTCCTCCATCTCTGTCTTCCCAGGCTGCTCTTCATACAGCAGCCTTTAAATGGCCGTCCCAAGAAGTATAGAAACCCCATGGAGAGTGGTCTTCTAATAAGGCCATTCCTCTTATGGCTACATAGTATTCCACTGTATGGACATACCACAGTATACGTCTCCTAACTTCTGGCAGTGTCAGCGTCACTGAACTACGTCTGTCTCCTGAACTCAGCAAGACATCCCAGCTCTGTCTGGGTTCTCCTCTCTGCCTGGCAACCTGAAAGCTTGGAAGTCAGCTTGTTCCCTTCGTCTTTCCTCCTGTGCTGCACGATACTTCACGTCTGACCAGAGCTTTTCCATATACGGCTGAACTTCCTTATTCCCCAAGTCCCTCCTGCTAAGCCAGTTACTTGTAAAACACATCTGTAGCCACAACATCGGTACGAGCAGTGCTTTCCCATCGTTTGTAGCCACGCTTTCCCAGCTGAGGCCCAGTGAGCGGACACTCTGTCTCCTTTTAATCCTCATACCATAAACGAGTGTTCTTTTGCCAGTCTATTTAGTGTCCTGTTTTTTGCCTTTTGTGGACTTTTTCTTTTGGTTGGCTGGCAGTGATTTCACTGTTTAGAATGGCTCTCAAGCATAGTGCTGAAACCTTAGCCAGTGGTCCCCAAAACAGGAAGGCTGTGATGTGTCTTAAGGAGAAAATATGTGTATTAGATAAGCTTCATTCAGGCATGGGTTGTACTGCTTTGGTCATGAGTTCAAGGTTAATGAATCAACAATATATGTGAAATAAAGTACCTTGAAAAAGAAACACACATAAAACAAGGTTCCCTGTTGATGGGTTGATGAAAATGTTGTTACCAGAGTCTCTGGTTTTATTCCTTCTTCATTATCTGACATACGACAATATTTTCCATGACCTAAAAGAATACGCATACATACATATGCGTTAGGAAAATTTATGTCTAAAGAACAAATGTGCGTTTAAAATTCCTAGCCAAAAATAAAATAAAATAAAATTCCTAGCCAGGACTTCCCCGGTGGTCCAGTGGTTAGGACTCGACGCTTCCACTGCAGAGGGCACGGGCTCGATCCCTGGTCAGGGAACTAAGATCCCACATGCCACACAGCATGGCCAAAAAAAAAAAAAAAGAAAGAGAAGAAAAAAAATTTCTAGCCAGACCTCTCCTTCCCTTCCCCCACAACAACACTAACATTAAGTAACTTGTTTAAATACGTGCCATCTCTGTTTCTCCTTTCCAAATGTATTGCTATAGTAGACACGTTGTTATATTTCTAATTTCTTGACACATCAGTGATTAGGCTCTAAGCTAGACACTTCCCACATCTGTAATCAAAGCGCAAAAATGGTCGCAGTCTCCAGACATCCCTACGCTAATGATTGTCTCTATTTAGGTCTGTCTGTGTAACTAGATGTTTATCTACTTTGTATTCTTGAAAACTGGGTCTTGTCTTTACCAAACATTAGCTTTCCCCTAACATGTAGCAACGAGTCCACTGTTCTAAAGAGTGGTATCTGTATGCCACAGCTTGCTCACACACATGCACAGTGCCACAATCCTGGAAGGCCTGTAAGACTGGTGTGTGTGTGTGTGTGTGTGTGTGTGTAAATCAGGGATGACCTTATGTGCATATAAATTACAGGTACAAAAGTGACTATCTGGATCTTGGGAGAAGATCCCCTTCCAGACAGTCTGAAACCCTCTATTAAGTCATTAATTCCTTCGAGTTAATGAGTCTGCTATTTTTATTTTATTTTTAATTTTTTTGGCCGTGCCACGGGGCTTGTGGGATCTTAGTTCCCTGATCAGGGATCGACCCCTGGGCCCTCGGCAGTGAAAGCCCAGAGTCCTAACCACTGGACCGCCAGGAAATTCCCAATAAGTAAGCTATTTTTAAAGATCGAGTAACTGTGTATTATGTCCAAACCTTGCAACTTAGCTGTATGATAAAGTACTGTGGGAATCACATATTCTGATTTTCAAGGAGAGCTCTGTGTTCAACTAGTCTGTCTTTTTCATAAACTCCCCACTAGATGTTTTATTCCAGTGTTCGTTTCAGAGAATGAGGTGCCCTAAAACCAGTGTAAAGACCCCAACGAGTTTCCACAGCCATTTCCCTCCAAGTAGAAAATGCAACTAGACAGCAGAGGAGACAGAAGTGGGAAAGTCAAGGTGAGCAACAAGAGTGGATCATTGTGAGGAGGAGGTGGCACATGAGGACGCAGATTAGAAACGAAGTGGATACGGGGCGAGGCGGGGCCGGAAGGTAAATTGGCAATTTTGAATGGCATGTAGAAAGTCCACGCTTACATTGCTAGAGCCCAGCTGATAGAGAGCTGTCAAAACACACCCACACATGTCTGCCTCTCACACATGTGATAATGGAAATTCATTCTACAATGCAATGCTTGTAATCAATTTCCAGGGGTTCCTGAAATCTGTTGTTACAAACTTGCTTAGCATTTTGTTGGCCTTATGCCATGTGGGGTGAAGCATGTGTCCACAGGCTTGCATATCCCTGACCAGAAGTATGCGGAGAGGATGTGATTCCTCTTGTCCCGCCTCCTCTCCCTGTGGTACACGGATGACTGCAGAAGGCAGCCAGGGTCCTCTGTGCAGCTTTCTTCAGGCACCTGAGCACAAAAGACATGACAATAATTCAGGTACCACGGCTTCCCTGGTGGCGCAGTGGTTGAGAGTCCACCTGCCGATGCAGGGGACACGGGTTCGTGCCCCGGTCTGGGAAGACCCCACATGCCACGGAGCGGCTGGGCCCGTGAGCCATGGCCGCTGGGCCTGCGCGTCCGGAGCCTGTGCTCCGCAACGGGAGAGGCCACAGCAGTGAGAGGCCCACGTACCGCAAAAATAATGATAATAATAATAATAATAATTCAGGTACCAAAGACTACATACTATATGCAGTTATATGAAGTTCTAGAAAACGAAAACTTAAAGTGATGATAGCAGATCAGCCGTTGCTAGGGGTCCGGGGATTGGGGATGGGGACTGACTACAATGTTCTAAATCATATTTTTGGTAGTGGTTGCACTACTAAAGACATATGTCAAAATTCATCATGTGGTCTTAAAATTGGTGAATTTTACTGTAAATAAATTATACTTCTACTGGTCAAAAAAAAAAAAAGACATGACCATAATTATGTGGCACTCTTTAAATATCCTGAATTTAAACGTCCTGAACAAGCATCTCTGGTTCCTGGTTGAGGGGCGTCCTGGAACCAGGCCTCTCACTCATTTGTCCTCACACTCTCTGGACCCTGAGAGCTGAGCTGCATAACTGGGGACGGCAGTGACAGCTGCAAGATTTAACCTGTTGGGCCTATAGGCAATAGATTGGAAAGAGAATCAGATTTCTATTTAGAAAAAAATTGTATGGGGGCCCAATGTTTCACCTGATTAGAGGCATGGGATTGGAGAAGTCCATGTCTATTCCCGGCCAACGGTTAGTACCTTTTGAATGAGTCCACCTCCTCCCATTCTCACTGTTCCCACTTCCCAGCCATAGTAACCTTTCCCCCAGACTAACATGGCAGACTCTTCATAACTTCCTGATTCTCCAGGCCGAGGTCAGAATGGCTTCCCCAGCATTTGTTCAGGGTGGTCTCCTTCCCTCTCTGATCAAGTCCAGCCAATCATGATCCGATTCCTGCCTTATATCTAGACTCTGCCTCCTGATCATTATGCCCCAGTTAAACTGATCTTTTGGTTCCAGGTCGGAATGGCCCTGAAATCTAGGACTATATTTTAAAATACCCACTGGATATTTCCCCCTGGAATTCTCACAGGCATCTTTTTGTTGTTGCTTTAAATTGTGGTCAATATATTTAGCATGCGCTTCCTTCTCTTAAAGTCTTAAATACCTTAGGCATCTTAAATTTACGTAGTCCGAAGCTCAGGTCTTTATTTTCCCACCAGAGCCGCTCTATTTCTATCTGCATTATTCATTTATGCCGCGAGTCTCTAAAGCTGGAAACTTCAAATCTAGTTTTGATAAACTCATCTTCACCCAATCAACCATCAAATTCCCTCAATTCTACCCATAAGAGTCTTGAATCCATTTTTTCTTCACATGCTTTTAAATTTTCTTATTTTGTATGTGTCTCCCTGGTCACCTGTAAGGTTTTTGTTTTTGTTTTTGTTTTTGTGGTACGCAGGCCTCTCACTGTTGTGGCCTCTCAGGCTGCGGAGCACAGGCTCCGGACGCGCAGGCTCAGCGGCCATGGCTCACGGGCGCAGCCGCTCCGCGGCAAGTGGGATCCTCCCGGGCCGGGGCACGAACCCGTGTCCCCTGCATCGGCAGGTGGACTCTAAACCACTGCGCCACCAGGGAAGCCCCTGTAAGCTCTTTTAAGGCAGGACCACCGGGCGCTCAGATCCACCCCTCATACTGGAGTAAACTTGATCAACAGTCGTAGGGAGGCTCCACACAAACATCAAGGGAGGACTTGGCAGCACTCACTCTTTCTAGGTGATTCATCAGTTACAAATTTTTCTCTTTTATGGGACATGAACCATACAAGGGGACCCCTTCTGACTCGACCTTGTTCCTACCACAAAGTAGGCAGTCTATTAGTGTTTTGTATGATAAAGGAATTTGGAATCTCCTAATCATAGATTAGGAGGTTTATTCTTTATTAAAACACATAAGAATTTTTTCTTATTTATGAAGCAATAAGCTCTGAGATTCCATCATCAATAAGACCCCAAAATCAAATTTTAAAACCAATACTGGGGATTTCCCTGGTAGTCCAGTGGTTAAGACTCTGCACTTCCACTGCAGGGGGCATGGGTTCAATCCCTGGTGGGGGAACTAAGATCCTGCATGCCACATGGCACGGCCAAAAAATTAAAAAAAAAAACCCAAACCCAATACTACCATTACTATAAAGAAACACCTATGATATTGTCAACTAAAAACTTGTACAAAATAACATCCATATTATAATCATATCTTGTAGAATTGAAGGCATATTCCTGGGTATATAGAGAGAGCTATTTGGGTGACTGATTTTGAAGTATTGGCGGTGATTATCTCTTTGTTGTATAATTTTATTTTATAGCTTTTGGGAGGGGATACTTCTTTTTTAATACAGCAGGTTTTTATTAGTTATCTATTTTATACATATTAGTGTATATATGTCAATCCCAATCTCCCAATTCATCCCACCACCACCATCCCCGTATTGGCGGTGATTATCTCTTTGTTGTATAATTTTATTTTATAGCTTTTGGGAGGGGATACTTCTTTTTTAATACAGCAGGTTTTTATTAGTTATCTATTTTATACATATTAGTGTATATATGTCAATCCCAATCTCCCAATTCATCCCACCACCACCATCCCCGTTTTCCCCCTTTGGTGTCCATACGTTTGTTCTCTATATCTGTGTCTCTATTTCTGCATTGCAAACTGGTTCATCTGTACCATTTTTCTAGATTCCACATATATGCATTAATATACGATATTTGTTTTTCTCTTTCTGACTTACTTCATTCTGTATGACAGACTCTAGGTCCATCTATGTCCCTACAAATAACCCAATTCTTTTTTATGGCTGAGTAGTATTCCATTGTATATATGTATCACATCTTCTTTATCCAATCATCTGTTGATGGGCATTTAGGTTGCTTCCATGACCTGGCTATTGTAAACAGTGCTGCAGTGAACATTGGGGTGCATGTGTCTTTTGGAATTATGGTTTTCTCTGGGTATATGCCCAGGGAGGGGATACATTTCTTTATTTAAAAAATTTCTTATAACAAGTACATATTGTTTTTCTGCAACTAATAATGCTTTAAAAATACATATTGTATCCCTTTAATCAGCAACGTACTTGCCAAACTCCTGAAAGATCTCTTCTTTTGCCCATTACTCTTTGTAATGTAAAAGAGGCAAAGTTGTTGATGGTCCAATATTTTAAGCAGTGTCCTTTCATCAGGAGTGTGAATGGATGGTCGTTTAACAGTTAGCAGAGTAAAGGATGAAGCTGGAAATTGAGTGTTTCATGTGAGGAGCAGGAAAGATAGGTGAGTCTGTGTTTGCCTTCCGATGGGATGGGTGCATTTGTAATGCATGAAAGAGTGAAAATGAAAGAAAGTAAAAGTGTTGACAAGTGTTTTTCCTTTTCTGAAATTCCAATGATACTGACACCCTTGTCTGAGCAAATAACACTTGTATTAAAAACAGAAAAGAGGGCTTCCCTGGTGGCTCAGTGGTTAAGGATCCACCTGCCAATGCAGGGGACACAGGTTCAAGCCCTGGTCTGGGAAGATCCCACATGCCGCAGAGCAACTAAGCCCGTGCACCATAACTACTGAAGCCCGCATGCCTATAGCCCGTGCTCCAAAACAAGAGAAGCCACTGCAGTGAGAAGCCCGTGCTCTGCAACAAGAGAAGCCACCGCAGTGAGAAGCCCGTGCACCACAACGAAGAGTAGCCCCTGCTCACCACAACTAGAGAAAGCCCACGTGCAGCAACAAAGACCCAATGCAGCCAAAAATAAAAATTAATTAATTAAATTAAAAAAACAAAACAAAACAGAAAAGGGAACTGAAGAATAGACCAAATTTGTTTGGCTAAGATAAATCAGCTTATAGGATCGGGTGGAGATCTGTCAATATCATGGAGCTTCTTTTTCCTTCTCTCTCTACACTTTTAGAAAAATTAGTTTAATGAAAAGGACATAAAATATTGCGCTACAGGGCCAGGTAAATCTGAAAACACACACACACACACACACACACACACCCCGTTATAATGAAGTTTTTTTTTTTTAACACAGACTACTATCTCTAGTAAGAATAAAGTTTGTGCTTTAAAAATCATGTCCTGTATATCAATATAAATATATTCAGAGCAAGTTGTAAACTGCTTTGAGTTTTCTGACAATAACAGAGGATACTGTTCACTAGAAATAATACCCATTAAGTTAATAACCAAGGGTCAACCATTTGGTTAAGAAATGGGCCCCAGCTGTGAGAGATGGTGGTCTTATAGCAGTAATACTTTATATCTTCTCCTCTTCCCTGGTTATTCCTCTCTACATACAGATTATTTAATTTCTCATGGTTATTAGATTTCATTTTTAATAGTCTTGAATGAATAGCGTGATGTAAAAAAATAATAATTTGTGCTCTTTCATGAAAAAAAAATCTTGCCTAGTTAACTTTATAATTTGTGGTACCATGGTGATTTAAAAGTGTGATGTTAAAATCCCCCTACTCGTAGATTACTGTTTTTGTTGAATTTGGTGGGAGACCAGGACATTGGAGAGGATTTCCCATGACCTCATATAGTCCTTTTCTGTGTGAGAACCCCAAGCAAGAAATACTTATGCTTAGTAACAAGAATAGTTACAAATTCTGCTTACAAATTAGATAAAAATTCTCCTATTGACTTTGAACTGTATAACAAACAGCATTCCCCTTTTCTTTGGTTCTCTCAAGGTTACAGCCAGATATTCAGCCCATCCACGGTACTGTTTCACAACTGGATTTCTGGGGAAAAGTTCTGATTTGTGGTATTTGCCAATTTTTCAGGTGTAAATTCTTCCACCAAAACTGATTTTGAGCTACCACGATATTGTCATAACAGGTGGAGCTGGGAAGGAAAGTGCACAGTTGGATTTGTGTAAAGGGATATGAACCAGCTTCAATGCATTGCTAAACCCACCCACCAGAGTGATGCCCTAATCATATGTGTTTCTTGTATTTTCCTGGCCTCACTTTTTCTACCCTTCTTTTTTTATTTGTTTGATTTTTGTTCACCATATTTTTATCACATCTAACTTTGGATGGTTTATATATGTTTAAACCACCTGAAATTCTTTCTCAAAAATAATACAATAAAACAAACACCAAAAGACATTAACTAATTAGCAGGAAGATTCAGTAATACACAACTTTTGTGATACTGGTCCAAATCTAACTTTCACTTTGGTTTGTTAGCAATAACCACTGGAAGCAGTAGCAATAACTATTAATTCCCATGAAGGATTCTCTAGTCCTTTTCTTCAGCTCCTTCTTCAAAAAAGAATATGAACCTGGTTCATAGCCTACTATGTGCGTTAACTTATTTCTCTTCCCACAGAAGTCCTATAAGTCAGCAAGAGAAGACACTACTGTCTTCATTTTGTGGATGAACATACTTCAAAACTCTAAAGACTTTACCTAGAATCATAGAACTTTTAAGTAGCAGAAGCTCCAACTCTGCTTTTGGGTCATCAAGACCCCAAAGAACAAATCACAATGCCTAGCACTTTCTCCTAGGAGATTGTGGTGCCCTAGATGCTTTTTTTGGGTTGGTTATTTTTCACAGGAAGTGAAAACTTGTACTGCTGTTAAGTTTTAAGCATTGCTAGGACCAGGAGTCCTGAAGATAATAATGATGTTTTTCAATTACAATCTATATTGTTGCTTTTAAATGATAAAATAATTAATCAGAGGAGAATCATAGAGCTAAGCGTCCTATTGCAGGATGGTTTTGCAAGGAAATGACTGCCAACATATTTGATAACTGCCTAGTGAGAAAGTGGAGCTGATTAGTATCTTCCAAAGGGCTGATCAATTCTGCCTAACTCATGTAAGCTGTGGAATCTGTAGATGAAATGAGTGAATGAGAGTAGACGAGCATTCAGATATAACATCTTGAGTTAGTCACATCTTAGGGTTCTCTATGGGGGGCTGAGAAGCATTATGTGCAGGTAGTGAGTGGTCTGCTCACCTTTTTCCAGGCCACTACAGCTTAATGGCCCCAAAACTACTCTGACGTAGGTTGCTGAACTGCATTTTCAAGTGTGTTTACAGCTCCAGTATTGATTGCTCGATTCCATCCAACTAGCCCTTGCAATAAACAACCCTGGCACCGTTGGAAAGCAGTGATACATTATTTAACAGTAGCTAATCAATATAAAACAAGCCTCCCTTTTGTTACAGCCGTATTATTGATAGACTGCTTCTCCGTTTTAATTTTTTATTATTTTGCATTGATTTCTGAAACTCCATTCTGTAGCTTACTTTTTTTCCACCAGGAACTGTGAGCTGAGTCCTACCTGACTAGAAATCTAACATCCTTTTTGAATCACAAATTACCCAACTTAATGAAGAAACAATTAGCTGAGAGTTTTTAAAAATCATTCAACTTTGCTCTAATCAATTTTAATGAGTGTGACACATTAAATGCAGGATTTGGGGGAGGATACATATAGAAAAATCTGAAAAGACAGATTTTTGCTGCTGTGTGTGTTCCGGGGAAAAGGGTCTCCAATTTTCCCATTTAGCCTGGGTGAACGTGTGGGAAACTCAGGCGTAGAAGTACCATTCATACCAGTGCGAATCTGACCTCTAAGTTGTGTTCTGTCAATGGAAGAATAGGGTTCTTTGGGTTTTTTCTTTTCTTTCTTACTTCATTCCTTTTTTTCTTTTCTTTTTAAATCTTAGCTGAGTTGTCTAGAATAAAACATTCATGGCAGCTGCATTGGGCACTGCTGCACCTGAGCACTAGCTGTAATCAGCTAAACGTAAACTAAGATCTTACTGTCTATCTACATAAACAGAGTGAGTGAGGCGGTGAGGTGCAAGGGAGCACAGGTACGTGTGGACTGGGCAGCTGGGTGAAGTGGGCTGAAAGCAAACGGAGAGATGCTGGCCGGTCCACTCACCAACTTTGGTGTTTTCGGTTATCCTTTCTGGCCTATTATAAAATAATAACAACAAAATATGTCACAAATGAACCTACCAACAAAACAGAAACAGACTCATAGATATAGACAACAGACTTGTGGTTGCCAAGGGCTGGGGAGGGGAGGGAGAGGGATGGACTGAGAGTTTGGGGTTGGTAGATGCAAACTAGTACATTTAGAATGCATAAACAACAAGGTCCTATTGTATAGCACAGGGAAATATATCCAATCTCCTGGGATAAACCATAATGGAAAAGAATATGAAAAAAGAAAGTATATATGTATATAACTGAGTCACTTTGCTGTACACTAGAAATTAACACAATATTATAAATCAACTCTACTTCAATAAAAAATTTTTTAATAAAATAAAAAGATAAAGTTGGGTTCCTAGACAATTCATAAAAGTTGAAGATTTATTTGCTAAAGATATTTCTTTTTGGTTAGCTATACCCATCAATAGGTATTAGTTCTTTAATACATGTTTTCTGATTACCAAAGAAATTCCAATTCTTCGCAAAACTTTTTGAAAACACATGAACAGAAAGAAAATACTAATTGCCCCTACTCCTACTTAACAGATAAGGACAAAGTTGTTAAAATTTTATTATGCGGGGGGCTTCCCTGGTGGCACAGTGGTTGAGAGTCCACCTGCTGGTGCAGGGGACACGGGTTCGTGCCCCGGTCTGGGAGGATCCCACGTGCCGCGGAGCGGCTGGGCCCGTGGGCCGTGGCCGCTGGGCCTGCGCATCCGGAGCCTGTGCTCTGCAACGGGAGAGGCCACAACAGTGAGAGGCCCGCGTACCGCAACAACAACAACAAAAAATTTATTATGCGTAGCCTGCCATTCATTCACTCTGTCTCTTTTGTCTCCCCATATAGAACTAATCCACGTGACTTGGATTGAAAATGATGCTGAATATCATGTCCAATCCCTACAGAATGTTGTGTAAGGTAACAGAGACCAGGCTATGAATTATTTTAGTGGTGTTTTCTTTTCGTTGCCATTTTTTTAAGAGACACTGTAGTGTCTCATAAGACACTGATATTCAATTGTATGTTTGCTGTGTTCAATCACAGTTCATTTGCTAAGGGACAAGTGTTGTCGATATTTATTCACCAGTATAGGGTCATGAATTCCAAAGCCAAGTTATTAAATACAAAGAATAAAAATAAGCCAGAAATGGAAATGTGAGCTCTGGATAATTGGAAGCAGGAAGCCAGGAGATCAGAAGCAGGTGGGCTCAGGAACCAGGACAGTTGAAACTCACAAATCAAAATAAGCTATGAAAAGAGAAATCAAAGGTCCCTCAGAAAGGAAAAAGAGTCTAGGTGTAGGTTTCCAGTTGGCCCTATGTTTTCTCCATACCAATCTTCATTCAGCAATAGTCACCACGCACTGAGCACTAACCATACGCCCAGCATCGGAGCTGGCTTCTAGAAAATGAGGCCACATTTATGTGCAGCCCCTAGAAGAAAGTACACAGTGCTTTAGGATTTGACCTTTAAATCTCACGTTGACTCAACTGTGCGCATTCACCCTTGTTTTTTTTTTTGTTGTTGTTGTTGTTTCTTTTAACTTTTTATTTTATACTGGCATATAGTTGATAAACAATATCCTGTTAGTTTCAGGTGTACAGCAAAGTGATTATACATATACATATACATATACATATACACATATCTATTCTTTTTCAAAATCTTTCCCAATTAGCTTGTTACATAATATTAAGCAGAGTCATGGAAATAAAAATAAATAAGTAAACAAATGGGACCTAATTAAACTCAAAAGCTTTTGCACAGCAAAGGAAACCATAAACAGAATGAAAAGACAACCACAGAATGGGAGAAAATATCTGCTAATGATGTGACTGACAAGGAATTAGTCTCCAAAATTTACAAACAGCTCATGCGGTTTAATATCATCAAAGCATTCACTCGTTTTTAATTCTTAGTTTTCTTTAAGAAATGAACAACGTCCTCTATACCTATGTTTGTGACTATCTCAACGTAAGCTGTCTTACATCCTATGGGAATGAAGCTCAGTAAAGCAAACGCAAGGTAGATCTGCTCTAGAAACTGAGGAGATGCTTTCCATTCACAAAGCAAGGGAAGTCTCATGGGAGAAAACCTCTAGTAAGTGCTACATGATGCGGGTGAAGTGATGGAGTTATAAACCTCGCAATGTGTCCTGTGGGCCTAGCCTTGTTGGGTCACCCAAAGATGCCTAATCGTAATCACTGCCACCTAGCCGTCTGTGGGCAGAATTTGGTCATTTGTTTTTCATTTATGGAAGGGGCTTTAACAAATTTACTGACTTAAAGAATTTCAACAGTATTTGTAATTTTTAATTGAGAGAATTAACGCAAAAATTGGAAATGTGAGCAATTAGAAAGGCAGTGCTTCTATTTAGAGAACCATCAAATCAATCATCAGGGCTTAATACCAGGTGTGAATTACCTGAACAGGATCCTTTAACTTAGAACTTTAAAAAGAGGAAATAAATTAGGTTAGATGAACCCAAACTCTTATAGATGAAACTATTTCTCTTAGATACAAGTGTAATTCATTATTATAAGTATGAGATAAATGTGGTTTTGTTTAATATCTTCTCACTAGGCAGTGGGAAAACTTCTTAACCGCATGTGTCTAGAAGTAAATTTCAACACAGCTCAGTTCTCTTGTGAGTTGTCCTTTCCTTGAGATTCTTATATTTTCCTGCTGATTGGCAGCAGTAACTTCTTCATTAAAATTATTTTCCTTTTTGTTTGTTTAAATTATGTAAGGCATAACACACCTAAGGTAAAGTACACAAATTTTAAATGTACATCTCAATATATTTTTACCCCTGTGGAACACCTGTAAACACCCTTGTAATTGCCATCCAGATCAATATATAAACATCGCCAGCATCGCAGAAGGCTTCCTTTGTACTGAGTCCTAGCCCCATGAAATAGTTTTGCTTCTTGTTAAAATTTATATCCATGGACTCATAAAATAGGCAGTGTTAATTTGTCTGAATACTTTCACTCATATGATTTCTGTGAAATCCACCCTTGGGTGTAACTGTTGTTCATTCTTTCTTGCTCCTGTATAGTAATTCTATACATGAATATACTGTAAATTGTTCACCCATTCTGCTATAGATAAATAATTTGAGTGGGATCAAGCTTTCAGCTATTATGAATGTCTTGTCAGGTTTGATTTTGTTTTATCTTCACTCATTCTGTTGGGTGTGCAGTGTATCTCACTTTGGTATTGTATTTTTATTTTTTAATTAATTAATTTTTATCTACTTTTTATTGAAGTAGAGTCAGTTTGCAATGTCATGTTAGCTTCACCTCATGTTAGGTGTACAGCACAGTGATTCAATTATACATATATATATTCTTTTTCAGATTCTTTTCCCTTATAGGTTGCTACAAAATATTGAGTAGAGTTCCCTGTGCCATACAGTTGGTCCTTGTTGTTTATCTATTTTATATACAGTAGTGTGTGTATATGTTAATCCCAAACTCCTAACTTATCCCTCCCCTGCCCCCTTTCCCCTTTGGTAACCATAAGTCTGTTTTCTACGTCTGTGGGTCTGTTTCTGTTTTGCAAGTAACTTCTCCTTTTCGGATGACTGGTGGTGTTGAGAATCTATCTTCGTGCCCGCTCTCCTCTTCCATGAAGTGCCTGCTTAACTCCTTTTCCCATTTTCCCACTGGGTCTTCTGTCTCTGTGATCTGTAAAAGCTCAGTATTCAACTGTTGCAGAGCTAGAATTTGATGTTTCATCCTACATTTTCTCTCCTCTTGGCACTGCTGCTATTTCTGCTGCTGTTGCGTTTTTTCCTCAGGTCTGTGTTTCTCTTGCTCTTTCCCATATTTCCCTCCTGCTTGATTTGTCACTACTCTCTGGGTCATGTGACTTTTGTGGCCACTTGCCAAACTTCCCAGTCTTCCAAGGAACTCTACTACAAGACTGCAGAGCCCAGGGCTGGTGAGTCCTCTCACGTTCCAAGGGTTAGCTTCTCATTCGGGGTTCCCTTAGTAGCATCACTGGTTTCACTGCTGATCACATATTTTTTTAATTGACTGACCCCATTGGTTACAATGGTCCATGTCACCAACTGACTGATGGACGAACATAGCCCTTAGATTTTCCCAGAATTCTGGGTCTCAATGTTCTGAGCCTCTGCCCTCTATTGACTGAGCAGTCTAATTGTGGACAGTAAGAAATAGCTTCTAGAAGAGCCCAACAGAAAGGCTAGTCACAGATAAACACATAGCTTTTTATTAACTTCTTTTTCATCTCTCTTCCTTCAAGCCCCCTCTTGTTATAAGTCACTCACAGATTTTCGATGATAGGTATGAGAGCTTCTTCCAATAGGAGAGATTGATGACTTTTAAACTCCTTCATATTCCCACTTTCCCTCACTCAGCAGAATTTACAAAAAATATAAAACAAATGGAAGCCATGGTTTCCAAGGATAAATTCCATTTGTGACACTAAACTTAGAACAAAATGATTCCTCTTCAGCAGAGAAGGCTATAAACACAGATAAGCAGGTAAACCGACACAAGAACGCAGGACCCACGGTGGCTTAGACATTGACAGGCCCCAGGAAGGACAAAAATACCCATCAAATGCCAATCCTGACAGCAAGTTGCCTGTCAATATGCAAAGAAAAATCATTATCTTCATCAAAACATACTTGTATTGAAAACTCAAAAAATAAAACCCAAACAACATACTTTTATTAATGAAGATACTGAGATCTCAGTGAGAGTAAATTGCTCAAAGTCAGTTAGAAATTGGTGGGGCAGGAATTTGATGCAGAACGCCTGTAAACACCCTTGTAATTGCCATCCAGATCAATATATAAACATCCCCAGCATCCCAGAAGGCTTCCTTTGTACTGAGTCCTAGCCCCATGAAATAGTTTTTGTAAGCATCTCCAGAAGGATGCTCTTTCTACACCTCAGGAAGCAAGCTACTCTCTATTTCTCCTTACTTTTGTTCTTACATCTCTCAGAGCATTTAAAGCACTTACTATGATCGACTTTTCATATGTTTGTGGCCTCAGACTGTGAACACACACCAGAGATGGGTCTTATGGTTCCTTTTATCAGAGACAGGATCCTTAAGAAAGTTTGTTGACTGAAAAAAGTGATTATGACATGTATAAACCCCGAAGGACATGCCTTGGGTTCTAGTAAATTTCTGCACCCCTACAAAGGTGGAAAAGTTTCTTCTAAACAGGCAGAATCAGACAAGATAGCTAAAGAGCTTCTAGTCCTGTTCATACACTAGGCCCTCCCGCAAGGCTTATCTGCATGAAATCCTAACAAAACACTTAGGAGTAATTACTATTATTTTTCTCATTTCAAAGATGTAGATGTGAAAGAGATCCAGATATGTCTGACTCCAGAAAAAGCACCAACCCTTAACCATCATGGCTGCACTGAGGAGGTTTTAAGGCAAGATTCGAATTGAAATATAGTCCTAACGGGTCATTAGAGTCTGCATAAACTGAATTGGGGAAAGCGGATTCTGGTACAGCTAACGGCAAAGTAGGAAAGCAGGTGCACCAGAAGCATGGGTTTAATTCATCTTGGAAGGACAGAGGATGCCTGTTGAGAGAGGTGGGAGAACGTGACTGTAACGCACATGCTCTACCGTCTGACCGCAGATTTGCCTCTCTGCTCTGCCAATTGCTGTTTAACTCTCTGCAAGTGACTTGACCTCTCTGTGTTCTGTTTGTCAACCTCATGGGTTTTTTATGCGGATTAATATGTATGTATATAGAAGGGCTGTATCTGGTATATGGTTAGTACTCCTTGAGCCTGGCCATTTTATTATTATTAGCATTAGTATTAGTTTAAAAATGGTACTCATTCAAATTTATAGGTTTTGATGTATTCATCAACAAACTTGTCTTATTTTTATATCTGTACTTCTTTTGCCCTGAGTTTCTACGGCTTAGAGTCAATGCATTCTAGATTTGAAAATCTCTTAAGATTATCTATTTTAAGGTTCTCCTTTCAGTACAAGAACATCAGGCAAACAGGTGAGTGACTTGGCTACAGACATATAGCCTGGGCTCAGGCTCAGTGTGAGATGATGGGAAAGAGAGAAGTAGTAAATGTACATCACACAGAGAGCAAACCAAAACTCTAGCAGTGACAGATGCTTCATTTTCTTGAAAAGATCTGATTTCAAATAACTGTTCAGTTGGAAGCCTGGCTGTCATGCTCTGTGTCTGAATTTCCAGGCAATTGCCAACATCTTTAAAATTAATTTTAAAAGTTGCTAGTTTTGCCTGCCCTGCTGCCATCATTTACACCCTACAGTATAGCTGTTTCGATGAGGATCCTTGTCGATAGAGTTCGTTCGATTAAAATGACTTGACCCAGGCAATTAAGGTTTGAAGAGGTTTTCGTGTAGAGATGGGAGTTCATTTCCAGTGATGTCATTGACACAGTTTCCTTCCCTGGAAGGAAAAATCCCCAAAAATGCTTCTGGACTTAACCTTGTAAAGTGCCTGGTCAACAACTTAGCTTAATGAGTTATCACCTGGATTTCTGTAATGTGCCCTTCTCCCAAGTTTTCATCCTGAAAGGTCCTCCCTTTTTATGTATATGTATGTATATGCACATCTATAAGCTGCGTGGAGCTCTACACATATGTGTATATACATATAAATACATCCTTGTATAGTCTGTTTCCAAGGGGCTCAACTTTTCTTCTTCATGGGTCATTAAAATTAAATCATATTTATCAACAGCCATTACATTTGTTGTAGCCTCAGTGTTTTCCTCCTTTTATGCATCACAACTTAACTCATGGGATGCATGTTTGGTAACCTGTTTTTTAAAATATCTGGGATCTGTGTCATGCGTGTTGACTCATTTTCATGATATAGGCTGAAGAGTAATTTTGAAAAATGTCCCGCCTGATTAAAATGTCCTCTGCCTAGCCTAAATATACAATCCTCAAGTAATAATAACAGAAAAGAGGAAAAGACAAATGAACTAGAAAATATGAAATCACTCTGATGAAAAATCCCCACTTAATGGAGCTTGTATTACTTTATAATTCATGATAAGAGAGTGAACATGTGAAATACTGTTTTTGATGCTACTTTTTGATGTGATAAGAATATATTATCACACCTTTTCCTAATCTTAACAAAAGTATACTTCAGTATCTCCACTTTGTAGCCTAGGAAATGAGGAGGCTTAGAGAGATTATTCAGGTTGTAAGTTTTACCTAATATGTGAACTATGTGTCAGTTTATCAGAATTTTAATATGAACCATGAGATTATAATAGAAGTATATCAAATATTTTATAGGCCAGAAGTCAAGTATATGTTTAAGAGGGTTTCCTCCATAATCCTCCAGCCCATTTTGCATTAGTTGTCTTACTTGCCTTTGAGGTTTCGTATTGTTTCCAATTTTAATACTTTCTATTAAAATAAGATTAGGCAGTTATACAGATAGAACTTTTAAAAAATTATCTCCACCCTTGATTTCCATTTTTCCTCCAAACTCTTCCTCTAGAAACTATAAAATATTTCTAAAAATTCATGTATTACCAATGAAAGCCATTAATCAATTACCAAACTAGTTGATTTCTTAAGCAAATTCTTAACTAATGTATTCCATTAAGAAGTCTAACCAGATTGACACAGCTAAATGTCCACTAAAATACTCAACCAGGAGGTGAGAGGTATTAGTCAATACACATATTGTGAAGAGACAGGATTTATTGTCTAGTTCCCTCAAACTGCTTCATACATATACAGCCCGTGAGTGTAAAAACACAAGCCGAAAACCAAAAGCAGATTGTCAAGTTTTCTTGAGCCTCTTTTGATAGCCTCCTTTCTTTGGGGATGGCTAAGGCTTCAACACTGGGATGAAACCCCAGGCATCTTCTACACTGGTTGTCACCATCCTTGCTGATATGGTCAGGATGCCTTATTGCACAGGGAAGAGTAAATTTATAGAGGCCAGGGGAGCAAAGATGGTAACTCTTTCACTTTCTGTGTACATATACCTTCTCTATTTCCTGCCAAGACTAGAAAAAGGTAATTAACATCCCTTCCCTTTCTGCTAAAACTAAGCTTTTAAATGAAAATATTTCTTTTCTCAAAATTATGAGTCACTTTGCTGTGCACCTGAAACTATCACAACATTGTTAATTGGCTATAGTCCAATATAAAATAAAAAGTAAAAAAAAAATCATGTATTTGTTGGCTCTTCTTAGCCAATGGAAGTCATGTATTTAGGATAGATTTAGGACATCTCTCTAGCTAAATGTTATTGGCAGGTACCATCATAATTAAGCAATTATAGAATATGATATGAACAGAAAAAAATTCTCCCAAAAATATAATTCCCTAGCTCTGCTTGTAATCTAAAGCATATACAATCATATCTTGGATGTGACTAGAGTTGATTTTAATGTGATTTTCTCTCTCAGAGTAACACATCCCAACAGAACCTTAGAAAAATGAAATGTCTATGCTATGGAACAAGTCAAGATTTACATGCATGGCTAATTGGGTGTAGTTATGCACAAGGACCAGATTTAGAGGCATATCTGCTTGCACATGCCCTTGAATTCATATTAAACTTCCTTTGGGGAGTTTGTGTATTTCACGGGCATTTTAAATTCTCTTCCCTGATTGTCTTCTCAGAGTGTTTTTACAGAGTCAGCAGGGCATCCATCCCCCTGAAACACAAAGGGACAGTGAGACAAATGACTCATCCAGGGTCACCAAGTGAACTGCAGACAAAAGTGAGGGTAGAATCGGATCACTGAGGTCAGAGCACAAGACTGTTCTGCTTTCTCTTACCCACAAAAAAAAGTGTTTCAGTAGATTTAATAATAAAATTTGACCTAAAAGCAGTAGTATAATCCTCCATGGCCAGGGAATAGAACATTTAACATAAAATTAGCTTATAACGAGCTAATTATTTCAATTTCCCTTTCTTTGCTTATATAATGGAGCAAGGGCTAATAAACAGTAAAATTACAAAAGTGGACAAGGGGAAGGAAATACAGAACTCAAGTCCGTGCAAATAACCATCTGAATAATCAGAAAGTTGGCTGTAGTTAGGAGCAAGGACAATGTAGCCTTCACCAAGCAAACATTTAAAGGAAAGACATACTAAATAAAATGTATATTGCAATGCTATTTCCTTACTTATAGAGGCTGAATTTGAATAAATGAACCTCTTCTAACTTACATCCTTTTAAGAGCCAGTTGGCATTCCATATCTGCGGGCATCAGAGACCCCTGTGAATTTGAGCACTACGGATCTACTGCAGGCTTTGTAGGCTGGTGGCTCCAAACAAGATTTTAGTCTTTGCCTCGCTCTGAAAACTTCCTTTTTCCACCAGAGTTACTGCGCTTGCCAAGAGTGACATAACCTTGAAATTATTTGTTACATTTTCCAATGAACAAACCCAGCTTGTTAAGGAAATGGGCAGCCTATGTCATTAGCAAAGAGTACAATAGTGGACTCAGAATTCAGCCTTAACTGGTGGGTCCAGAGCATTTGTTGTTTCTGGGAAATCACTCTGATTTTAGAAACAGTCCTGCATTTTAACTGTGCTGGTAGGGGTGTGCTGGCCTCTGGAGGTTGTTAGGGAAGCATGCCACCCTCCTGCACCACGTGAGAGCCGGGGTTCACAGGCTCCTCAATACATCCCCACCCAAGTATCACTGACTCTCATTTTAATTGCCCTTACCATCTATTAGTGGTCTTTCTCTGAACTGGGTTTGTTGGCAGTGAAATAAAATCTTGACGGCAACTGCTATTGATTTTTTCCGATTATACATTTAATACACCCCTACAGTAGACAACTTAAAAGTCCCCTCAAGAATCAAGTAGAAAACCAAATCACCGTCTCACCAGCCAAAGACACAACAATGAACACACAAACGCGTACAATTCTCCAACTAGAAGTAATGGTCATACACTCTATGTGGTTTGATTCAGGATCATAGGAATAGTTATAAAATGACACAACGCCTATTTGCTTCACAGCATTCACAATTTAACCAGAAGAACCATTCACATTCTCTCTGTATCTATATAGGTGGATAGTGTGATATACGGCGAACAGATTCATCCCAGAAATACCATCATGGAAAGTCTTGATTTGGCGATGGACCAACATGTGGAATTAACTTACAGAAAGTTGGTGCTTTCTGTTTTTCCGTTAAAATGTATACTCTTCCATGCCCTGGCTACTGTAAATAGAGCTGCAATGAACATTGTGGGGTACATGACTCTTTTTGAATTATGGTTTTCTCTGGGTATATGCCCAGTAGTGGGATTGCTGGGTCATATGGTAATTCTATTTTCAGTTTTTTAAGGAACCTCCATACTGTTCTCCATAGTGGCTGTATCAATTTACATTCCCACCAACAGTGCAAGAGGGTTCCCTTTTCTCCACACCCTCTCCAGCATTTATTGTTTGTAGGTTTTTTGATGATGGCCATTCTGACCTGTATGAGATGATATCTCATTGTAGTTTTGATTTGCATTTCTCTAATGATTAATGATGTTGAGCATTCTTTCATGTGATGGACCTAGAATCTGTCATACAGAGTGAAGTAAGTCAGAAAGAGAAAAACAAATACCATATGCTAACACATATATATGAAATCTAAAAAAAAGAAATGGTCATGAAGAACCTAGGGGCAAGACGGGAATAAAGACGCAGACCTACTAGAGAATGGGCTTGAGGACATGGGGAGGGGGAAGGGTAAGCTGGGACAAAGTGAGAGAGTGACATGGACATATATACACTACCAAATGTAAAATAGATAGCTAGTGGGAAGCAGCTGCATAGCACAGGGAGATCAGCTCAGTGCTTTGTGACCACCTACAGGGGTGAGATAGGGAGGGTGGGAGGGAGGGAGATGCAAGAGGGAAGAGATATGGGGACATATGTATATGTATAACTGATTCACTTTGTTATAAAGCAGAAACTAACATACCATTGTAAAGCAATTATACTCCAATAAAGATGTTAAAAAAAAAAAAAACTCTAGAAAAAGCAGACTAATCTATGTAACAGAGGCAGATGGTTGGTTTCCAGCAGGTGGAGGAAGCATCCGGAGCCTAAGGACACTTTATCCATTATCTTGAGTATGATGATGGTTTCTCAAGTGTATACATGTAGTAGAACTTATTAAAGTGTACACTTTAAGTGTAATTTATCATACGTCAATCATAGCTCAATAAAACTCCTTTTAAAAACACAAAAACAAAAAGCAAACAAACAAAATGTATATTCTACTTTAGCTTTTGATGTGAATTTTGTTTTTGAAGAGGTCGTATTTGCATGTTCCCCATAGAGAAAACTACAGGGAAAGGTATATTTTGAAAACCTTTCCTTCCATTTTTATCTCTGCTCATCTCATTATACCTCCTGCCCTAACAAGAAATGACCTTTACTAGTTCTGCATGTACTTTTTCAGTTTTTTCTTTGTATAAATACACGATTGTGTCTACTTATTTTCTACCTGCTTTTCATTAACAGTAGCCTGCTATATTGATTTTAGACACCTTGCAGTTCCTGTAGAAATTTCCATAAAAGTATATAGAGAACTTCAGTGGAATATATGTTCAGATATTCAGAACTTCCATTCCTGTGTGTGGAAGTCCTATAGTTTAAGTGATTCCTAGAGAAGGACAATTCTTTACAGTATTTTGTGGTTACAAACCATGCTGCCATGATAATCTTGTGCCAATGCTATTTCGCTTTTGCAGCTATACGTTTAGGATAAATTCCCTGAGTAGGATTGCTGGATCACGGAGTAAATTCTTTGGTAATTTTGAAAGATATTATCTTTCATAAGGATTTTAATATGCTGTAATACTACCGGCAATGGAAGCGTATGCTTTCCTTCAGTCATACCAACATTCTTTGTTATCAAACATTTAAGCTTGTGATTTTGATAGGTGAGAAATTATATCTCATTGTAGTTTCAGTTTGCATTAAACTTTTAAAAGAGACTGAACATCTGTTTTACATGTTCACAGATGTTGTGTTGTTTCTCTGGAAAATTATTTGTTCTGATCTCTGCCAATTTTTCTATTAGGTTCTTCCTCTTCTCAATTTTTAGAGCTCATTACTTATTAGAGAAATTAACCCTTTATAATAGGAGTTGCAAATTTTTTCTTTTTATTTACTTACAGTATTTGTTTTGAAGTGTGGGTTTTTTGGTTTCTTTTGCTTTGTTTTGTGTTTTGTTGTATTTTGTGTATGCACTTGCCTTGAGTTTTTATGTGATCAAATTTATCAGTCTATTTTCCCCAGAGCTTCAATTCAATCTTAACCAAAATTCTGTCCAGTAGAATATATTAAATATTTTAATATTTTCTCTTTCATAAAGTATCCACTTAGAATAAGACACTTTTGATGAAAGATAATGCTATCTCTTCCTGAAGAGAAGCATTGCAAATCTTTAATTTATTTAAAATTTAATATCGTATTTCCTCTTAAATGGAAGGGTTAACGCTACAAACCCTTGGAATTTGACTATTTCAGTGTCTAATCCCACATATACAGTTCTAAGTTTTCTATGATCATGAATATTTGACGAATTTATATGTTTTTGCATTATGGAGATATAGATCTCAATATCAATTCCCAGTGGTCTAAAATAGCTCCCTTGGAAGATGAATATAACTCAGAATTTCTGATATTGAATTAACTGCAGAAAACCATCTGGGGATATACATGGATAAATGTCTCATGTATTCATAGTAGAAAGGCTAAAATTATAAAAATGATAATCCTATATGCTAGTTTAACACTTGCATCACTTTATGTTCAATACACAACTGGTGATACCTCGAGTTCTGGAACATCGTGGAACCTTCCGTCTGCTCTGGGCACCTGGTACAGTCGTGTGTGCGATGTGTGTGATGACAATCACACAGTTTGCTTATTCAGCATCAGCTGCCTTGGGTTAAAGTCTGAACATGTCTTAAGCTCTGCACGTCAGGGGTGTTTAGGACAGCTCAATCATTTATTTAGCCAGTACTAATACTGCTCCCTGGCGGGTGGATTCAGAGCTAAGCTCCAAGGCTCCAGCTCTAATTGGAGAAATCTCTGATAAATTCCCACAGCGTTCCACTTGGATACGTGTTGCTGTTCTGCTATGGGTGATCTCTGCACCACTCCCACCCGTGACAACCCCGCTGGTATAATCCTGTCCTACAAACTGCTGTGGTGGACAGTGTATCTTTGGACTGATTTGATGGAGTCAGATTTTTCTTTCCTAGCCTCAGTGGAGACATTCTGCCCCGTTCAGTTTCCTATTTTGCAGGAATAATGGACAAGGCAAAGTGGTGATAAATTCTGACAGTAAGCCAAGTTATATTTTCTTGCTGCATGAAAAGAAAATACTCATCCTAAAAGTGTGGTTTTCGTTCTCCCTTTTAAATTACTTGAAGAAAGCGTGTTTACCCAGATGCGACCCCCTGGGTCTCCTTTGTCACCTCGAGCAGCCTGCTCATCCTTTCCCACAAAAGCCTCTTCATTAACTCCTTGTGATGTGTGAAAGATCTCCACTAACATGAAACTGTCCAACAAATACTTTATTTCTTCACGTTGGTTAGCAAACATAACTTCAACTCTATTCAAGGTGATGGGTGCTTTGTCTGTACTCACTCATTTTCGTGATGCCATTTTTTTTTTTTTTGGCCATGCCATGCAGACTGTGGGATCCTAGTTGCCCGACCAGGGATCGAACCCGGGCCCTAGGCAGGGAGAGTGCGGATTCCTAACCATTGGACTGCCAGGGAATTCCCTTGTGACACCATCTTTTGATAAAAATCACACATTAGTTTCTATCATTGAGTGTATAGTATACACTCTGCTAAACATTCCACATACCTTCTTTCATTTAAGACTCACAACAATCTTATGAGACAGACGTT
The DNA here is from genome assembly GCF_949774975.1 of Lagenorhynchus albirostris. Taxonomy (NCBI): domain Eukaryota; kingdom Metazoa; phylum Chordata; class Mammalia; order Artiodactyla; family Delphinidae; genus Lagenorhynchus; species Lagenorhynchus albirostris. The sequence continues at coordinate 183,221,378 of NC_083095.1, forward strand.
CTAACTGACTCCATTGTATGGATGAAAAATTGGAAGCATAGATCGTTTAACTTACTTTCCCTAAGCTGCATATTTAGCAAGAAAGCCCAGTGAAAACCCAGGTGTATCTTATACCAGACGGAGCCCAATTTGTCACAGTAATATCCATGTATGTAGAAATATTAGAAAAGTGCAGATGAAGACAAGATGAAAATTAAAAGCCTTCACGCTCAGTTTCCTTCCCAGGAGGTATGCGCTGTCAGCCAGAAATTCTGTAAGCCGGGATGAGTGTCCACCCTCCCGCCACGTCCCCCGACATGGTACATGTCACAGAGGAGCCCAAGCTTTACTAAATATGTTCAACAACCTGCTCTTCCCCCACCTAATGTATCTCCAAGGTGTGTGTGTGTGTGTGTGTGTGTGTGTGTGTGTGTGTACACCTTGTTCTTTTTAAAACATGCATCACAGTTGTCTACTGACAGAATATTCTAGAATATACTATCAGTCATGGAAGCATTTCTCTACTTCATTTGCTTTAAGTTTTACTGACATTTCAAACAAGCTGCACAGGCCACTTTGATGCATACGTCGTTTCATGCTTGTGTCTCTCCCTTCCCGCTTGTACTCCTAACAACAGTTTATGCGTTACTATTTTCTTGTTAAGTCCTGGCATAATCAAATTTTAAAACTTTACCAAACTGCATGGTGAACAAGGGTGTGTGTGTGTGTGTGTGTGTGTGTGTGTGTGTGTGGTTTGTGAGCAGCTGTCTTGACCGTGGTCATGAGGAAGGTGAGCAAATCATCTCTGGGTAATAAATTAGTCACTTCAAATCTGTTTTCTGATGAAGCCAATGTGTAACCCAGGAAGGAACCACTAATGAGGTGCTTAACCCATCTGCCCAGGGGATGGCCAAGCCTCTTTTTGAGGCCTTGTGGGATTGAACAGCATTAGAAATAGATGAACGATGGCTTATTCTGAATCCCCTGCAGGCCGAACTGGTCACACAGAGAGCATGCCCTGTCAGTGGGCTGGCGTTCATTGAGCATCTAGAGAACAGAACGCCTGTCGGACGTGCACAGCTTTTCCACAAGCCCAAGTACATGCTCAGCCCTGGGCTGCCTTGTTCAGCCTAAGGTGTCTGAGTATTTGGTGTTAGAGTGGGTGTGATTCAGTATTATGATATATAACTGTTTGTTTTGAATATTGTCCAACCTGTGTCAAATTAGTTTATTCCATGGGGCATTGTTTTAATGGAATATTTCTTCAAACTTGAATTCACTGTATGTTGACATTAATGCCTCCTTGACAGTTCTTTGGACAATCCAACATGTCCACACCTCTCCAACTGCCTCTGCCCTCCATTGAGCTGAAATTCCATGTCTTTTCTTATCAGTAAGGAATTAAATCCATCACTTTCAAATGGAAAGAACTGTATCAATTTCAGAAATAACTCTTTCTTTTTTGAAAAGGGTATGATTTCAGTGTGAGCTGATTTTCTCAATCTATGGAGCACCAGGAAAGAGTGGTGTGGGTGAGGTCATCATATTTGAGGGTGTAATCTTAGTGTAATACGCAGTTAAAATCATGAGGGCAGGTAATCGCTCTAGATGGAAAAAGCAAGTGGTATCGTGTATGCAGGATTTAAACTGCAAAGGGCATGACTGAAAAATCCCTCCTAAAATGAAGAAAATGTTTAAAAGAAATATCATCTCTGGCTATGGGTAATTCAGAAAGATAATAACACAAAATTCTACTCTATCTATATTATAGAATCATATAATGGATTCTATAATAGAGTATATAATAGAAGCAAAATGTAATGCATTGATTCTCTAATCTCTTTATTTTAGAGATGAGAAAAAGAAGATGCAGTGCAGTAATAGTAGTAGTAATAACAATAATGTAATAGCTACAACTAAAACTTCTTGAGCACTGACTGTGTCACAGACACTGCTATAAGCACATTGCATATATTAGCTTATTTAATTCTCTTGATATGAGGTCAATAACATTATTATTACCCATGGAAAACCTGGAGCAGAGGGTTAGGGAACTTGCCTAAGCCACACAGCCAGGAAGAGACAGGCTCCAGTTTTGAATCCAGGCAGCTGGACTCCAAAGTCCATGTTCTTAACCACCACGACCACCATCACCACACACACACACACACACACAAACACACCTGTGTGTGTGTACATGTATATATGCATATATATTTAATATATCTCCGATGTCTTCAGTCTGTGGCTCTGTCCTTAAGATCTCTGTTAATATTAAACAAAACCTGGCTTGGCACCGCCCCCCCCCCAATTACATATATCATGGAACAAAGGTTATCTTAGAGTTTCTATTTTTTGAATCAATTATTTCCAGTGCCCCTTCCAGAATTTTTTTTGATTCCTAGGAACTTAAATACCCATGGTCACCGTAATCCTAAGAACGTTAACATCACTCATGGCAGATCTCCTGCTCCTTTTGCTTCACTCTCTACTGAAATTGACCCCCTTTAAGAGTGAAGAGGGATTTGCTGTTGTGAACATAAAGTCATCTTTAGGAAACGCGAGATGACAGACTATGGAAAATCACTGCAGGCTATTTATCTTTTCTTAAGACCTATCTCCCCTCTTTGTCTTTCCCTCCCCTTCTCCTACCCTATCTCTTTGTGGCAGGCTCTTCTTTCTGAACCCCAGGGGGTATGTGTGATTTTTTTTCGTACCCCATGGTTGGAAGATTTGACAAATTGATCTTGTAATATACCGGGGTGGCATGTAGGGGTTATTTGATACCATAGAGTTCCCTCTACTTCTTGCTTCTATCTGCTGATGCTCTGCTTCACGAAAAGGAATGGATGTTTTCTCCTTCTTGAGTACAGGTGTGATCTTAATATTTGCAAGTAGAGATGCTGCCACCTCACACCTTTTCTTTTTTTCACCTCTGCCTCTCTTCTGCACCCTAACTGCCCACTGGAGTTCCAATTGCTCCCACCAAACGGATAATTATCCTTTGGTCAACCCTTCACACCTCCCTACTGGTGGAGAGTTTGCCTTTAAAAAGCTGACCCACAGATGAGGACAGCACCGTTACTGGCAGTGGTCCAGGGACATTTAGGAAAGCACCCTGAAGCAGGACAGAGTGAAAGAACACAGAGTTGGAAGTTTACACAACTATTTGATGAATGTGGGGATGAGAGTGAGAAGTACTGTTTACACCTTTGCAGGGAGCCCTGCACTGATGTGTTCTACAGTCCCTACCAATACCCTTTCCTCTGTGCACACTGATCCCAACCAGTCCTGGGAGCCCCACTGTTCCCCACTGAAGCTGATCTGTGTATCATAGGAGAAAGGGGTCTAGGGTTTCTGACCCTTCCTGGGACTTGTAACTTCTGCCTTTTCAGGCCTGAGTCCTATGCTGATATAAAGTTTCTTCCGTTCATCTTTTGGTGGCTCTACAATGAGGTCGGAAAAGCCCATCACTGGTTTGTTTTTGTTGTTGGTGGTGGTGTTGTTTTTAATTTTTATTGGAGTATAGTTGATGTACAATGCTGTTGTTAGTTTCAGCGTACAGCAAAGTGAATCAGGTATACATATACACATAGCCACCGTTTTTAAGATTCTTTTCCCATACGGGCCACAGTATTGAGTAGACCGTCCCTGGTTTTACTTGTCATCTTTTGCTACTCCATTGAACTATTTTTTCTGAAGGAAGCCTCATGTATTCTTCCACGAGGAAAGCATATCCTTTTGTTAACATCACTTGATCCAACACCTTGTTTAATGGCAGCCCTAGGATTACTGTGCTACAGGTATTTGCTTCCTTCTGGAGCATGAAGGACCATCTGTGGGTCCAGGGACTTGGGCTAATGGTCTCAAGTTTTTCACTGAATGAAAAGAAGGGGTATGCCAGATCATCCCACAGGGATATGCATGTTCTCACACAGGATGCACACTCACACCTGCACCCACATTCACAAATACAGAAAGATATATTTTCAATATATATTTGACCTCCACTTACATTTCTAATTTTATATTCAGAGGGATAGGAGTTTGCTTGCCTTAAGCAAGAACAACTTATGGGAGATTGTTCAAAATGGAGGAGTAGAAGGACGTGCTCTCACTCCCTCTTGCAAGAACACCAGAATCACAGCTAACTGCTGAACAATCATTGATAAGCAGACACTGGAACTCACCAAAAAAGATACCCCACATCCAAAGACAAAGGAGAAGCCACAAAGAGATGGTAGGAGGGGCACAATCACAATACAATCAAATCCCATAACCACTGGGTGGGTAACTCACAAACTGCAGAACACTTATACCACAGAAGTCCACCCACTGGAGTGAAGGTTCTCAGCCCCACATCAGGCTTCCCAACCTGGGGGTCCAGCAATGGGAGGAGGAATTCCTAGAGAATCAGACTTTGAAGGCTACCGGGATTTGATTGCAGGACTTCAACAGGACTGGGGGAAAGAGAGACTCCACTCTTGGAAGGACACACAAAGTAGTGTGTGTATCGGGACCCAGGGTAAGGAGCAGTGACCCCAGGGGAGACTGAATCAGACCTACCTGCTAGTGTTGGAGGGTCTCCTGCAGAGGTGGAGGCATGGCTGTGTGTCACCGTGAGAACAAGGACACTGGTAGCAGAAGTTCTGGGAAGTACTCCTTGGCGTGAGCCCTCCCAGAGTCTGCCATTAGCCCCACCAAAGAGGGCAGGTAAGCTCCAGTGTTGGGTCACCTCAGGCCAAACAACCAACAGGGAGGGAACCCAGCCCCACCCATCAGCAGACAAGTGGATTAAAGTTTTACTGAGCTCTGCCCACCAAAGCAACAGCCAGCTCTACCCACCACCAGTCCCACCCATCAGGAAACTTGCACAAGCCTCTGAGATAGCCTCATCCACCAGAGGGCACACAGCAGAAGCAAGAAGAACTACAATCCTGCAGCCTGTGGAACAAAAACCACAATCACAAAAAGACAGAAAAGATGAAAAGGCAGAGGGCTATGCACCAGATTAAGGAACAAGATAAAACCCCAGAAAAACAACTAAATAAAGTGGACATAGGCGACCTTCCAGAAAAAGAATTCAGAATAATGAGAGTGAAGATGATCCAGGACCTCAGGAAAAGAATGGAGGCAAAGATGGAGAAGATGAAAGAAATGTTTAACAAAGATCTAGAAGAATTAAAGAACAAACAGAGATGAACAACACAATAACTGAAATGAAAAATACACTAGAAGGAATCAATAGCAGAATAACTGAGGCAGAAGAACGAATAAGTGACCTGGAAGACAGAATGGTGGAATTCACTGCTGTGGAACAGAATAAAGAAAAAAGAATGAAAAGATATGAAGACAGCCTAAGAGACCTCTGGGACAACATTAAATGCAACAACATTTGCATTATAGGGGTCCCGGAGGAGAAGAGAGAGAGAAAGGACCCGGGAAAATATTTGAAGAGACTATAGTCGAAAACTTCCCTAACATGGGAAAGGAAATAGCCACCCAAGTTCAGGAAGTGCGGAGAGTCCCATACAGGATAAACCCAAGGAGAAACACTCCGAGACACATAGTAATCAAATTGGCAAAAATTAAAGACAAAGAAAAATTATTGAGAGCAGCAAGGGAAAAACGACAAATAACATACGAGGCAATCCCCATAAGGTTAACAGCTGATTTCTCGGCAGAAACTCTACAAGCCAGAAGGGAGTGGCATGATATACTTAAAGTGATGAAAGGGAAGAACCTACAACCAAGATTACTCTACCTGGCAAGGATCTCATTCAGATTCGATGGAGAAATCAAAAGCTTTACAGACAAGCAAAAGCTAAGAGAATTCAGCACCACCAAACCAGCTCTACAACAAATGCTAAAGGAACTTCTGTAAGTGGGAGACACAAGAGAAGAAAAGGACCTACAAAAACAAACCCAAAACAATTAAGAAAATACTCATAGGAACATACATATCTATAATCACCTTAAACGTGAATGGATTAAATGCTCCAACCAAAAGACACAGGCTTGCTGAATGGATACAAAAACAAGACCCATATATATGCTGTGTACAAGAGATCCACTTCACACCTAGGGACACATTCAGACTGAAAGTGGGGGATGGAAAAAGATTTTCCATGCAAATGGAAATCAAAAGAAAGCTGGAGTAGCAATACTCATATCAGATAAAGTAGACTTTAAAATAAAGAATGTTACAAGAGACAAGGAAGGACACTACATAATGATCAAGGGATCAATCCAAGAAGAAGATATAACAATTAAAAATATATATGCACCCAACATAGGAGCACCTCAATACATAAGGCAACTGCTAATGGCTATAAAAGAGGAAATCGATAGCAACGCAATAATAGCGGGGGACCTTAACACCTCACTTACACCAATGGACAGATCATCCAAATAGAAAATTAGCAAGGAAACACAAACTTTAAATGACACAATAGACCAGATAGGTTTAATTGATATTTGTAGGACATTCCATCCAAAAACAGCAGATTACACTTTCTTCTCAAGTGCTCATGGAACATTCTCCAGGATAGATCACATCTTGCGTCACAAATCAAGCCTCAGTAAATTTAAGAAAATAGAAATCATATCAAGCATCTTTTCTGACCACAATGCTATGAGATTAGAAATCAATTACCAGGAAAAAACCATAAAAAACACAAACACATGGAGGCTAAACAATACGTTACTAAATAACCAAGAGATCACTGAAGAAATCAAAGAGGAAATCAAAAAATACCTAGAGACAAATGACAATGAAAACACGACAATCCAAAACCTATGGGATGAAGCAAAAGCAGTTCTAACACAGAAGTTTAGCTATACAAGCCTACCTCAAGAAACAAGAAAAATCTCAAAGAAACAATCTAACCTTACACTTAAGGGAACTAGAGAAAGAAGAACAAACAAAACCCAAAGTTAACAGAAAGAAAGAAATCATAAAGATCAGAGCACAAATAAATGAAAGAGAAACAAAGAAAACAATAGCAAAGATAAATAAAACTAAAAACTGGTTCTTTGAGAAGATAAACAAAATTGACAAACAATTAGTCAGACTCATCAAGAAAAAGAGGGAGAGGACTCAAACCAATAAAATTAGAAGTGAAAAAGGAGAAGTTACAACAGACACCACAGAAATGCAAAGCATCCTAAGAGACTATTACAAGCAACTCTATGCCAATAAAATGGACAACCGGGAAGAAATGGACAAATTCTTAGAAAGGTATAACCTTCCAAGACTGAACCAGGAAGAAACAGAAAATATGAACAGACCAATCACAGGTAATGAAATTGAAACTGTGATTAAAAATCTTCCAACAAACAAAAGTCCAGGACCGGATGGCTTCACAGCTGAATTCTATCAAATACTTAGAGAAGAGCTAACACCCATCCTTCTCAAACTCTTCCAAAAAATTGTGGAGGAAGGAACATTCCCAAACTCATTCTATGAGGCCACCATCACCCTGATACCAAAACCAGACAAAGATACTACAAAAAAAGAAAATTACAGACCAATATCACTGATGAATATAGATTCAAAAATCCTCAACAAACTACTAGCAAACACAATCCAAGAACACATTAAAAGGATCATACACCATGATCAAGTGGGATTTATCCCAGGGATTCTTCAAAATATGCAAATCAGTCAATATGATAAACCATATTAAGACATTGAAGAATAAAAACCATATGATCATCTCAATAGATGCAGAAAAAGCTTTTGACGAAATTCATCACCCAGTTATAATAAAAACTCTCCAGAAAGTGGGCATAGAGGGAATCTACCTCAATATAATAAAGGCCATATACGACAAACCCACAGCAAACATCATTCTCAATGGTGAAAAACTGAAAGCATTTCCTCTAAGATCAGGAAAAAGACAAGGATGTCCATTCTCGCCACTATTACTCAACATAGTTTTGGAGGTCTTAGCCATGGCAATCAGCAAAGAAAAAGAAATAAAAGGAATACAAATTGGAAAAGAAAAAGTAAAACTGTCACTGTTTGCAGATGACATGATACTATACATAGAGAATCCTAAAGATGCCACCAGAAAAGTACTAGAGCTAATTAATGAATTTGGTAAAGTTGCAGGATACAAAATTAATGCACAGAAATCTCTGCATTCCTGTATACCAATGATGAAAAATCTGAAAGAGAAATTAAGAAACACTCCCATTTAGCATTGCAACAAAAAGAATAAAATACCTAGGAATAAACCTACCTAGGGAGACAAAAGACCTGTATGCAGAAAACTACAAGACACTGATGAAAGAAATTAAAGATGATACCAACAGATGGGGAGATATACCATGTTCTTTGACTGGGAGAATCAATATTGTGAAAATGACTATACTACCCAAAGCAATCTACAGGTTCAATGCAATCCCTATCAAATTACCAATGGCATTTTTTACAGAACTAGAACAAAAAATCTTAAAATTTGTATGGAGACACAAAAGACCCCAAATAGCCAAAACAGTCTTGAGGGAAAAAAAAGGAGCTGGAGGAAGCAGACTCCCTGACTTCAGATTATACTACAAAGCTACAGGAATCAAGACAATATGGTACTGGCACAAAAACAGAAATGTAGATCAATGGAACAGGATAGAAAGCCCGGATATAAACCCACACACCTATGGTCAACTAATCTGTGACAAAGGAGGCAAGGATATACAATGGGGAAAAGACTGTCTCTTCAGTAAATTGTGCTGGGGGGGCTTCCCTGGTGGTGCAGTGGTTGAGAGTCTGCCTGCCAATGCACGAGAGATGGGTTCGAGCCCTGGACTGGGAGGATCACGCATGCCGCGGAGCAACAAGGCCCGTGAGCCACAACTACTGACCCTGCGCTTCTGGAGCCTGTGCTCCGCAACAAGAGAGGCCACGATAGTGAGAGGCCTGTGCACCGCGATGAAGAGTGGCCCCCGCTTGCCGCAGCTAGAGAAAGCCCTCGCACAGAAACGAAGACCCAACACAGCCAAAAATAAATAAATAAAATACTGAATACATAACTATTTTAAAAAAAAATGGTGCTGGGAAAACTGGACAGCTACATGTAAAAGAATGAAATTAGAACACTCCCTAACATCATACATAAAAATAAACTCAAAATGGATTAGAGACATAAATGTAAGACCAAACACTATAAAACTCTTAGAGGAAAATATAGGAAGAACACTCTTTGACAAAAATCACAGCAAGATCTTTTTTGACCCACCTCCTAGAGTAATGGAAATAAAAACAGAAATAAACAAATGGGGCCTAATGAAACGTAAAAGCTTTTGCACATCAAAGGAAACCATAAACAAGATGAAAAGACAACCCTCAGAATGGGAGAAAATATTTGCAAACGAATCAATGGACAAAGGATTAATCTCCAAAATATACAAACAGCTTATGCAGCTCAATATTAAAAAAACAAACAACCCAATCCAAAAATGGGCAGAAGATCTAAATAGACATTTCTCCAAAGAAGACATACAGATGGCCAAGAAACACATGAAAAGCTGCTCGACATCACTAATTATTAGAGAAATGCAAATCAAAACTACAATGAGGTATCACCTCACACCAGTTAGAATGGGCATCATCTGAAAATCTGCAAACAACAAATGCTGGAGAGGGTGTGGAGAAAAGGGAACCCTCCTGCACTGTTGGTGGGAATGTAAATTGATACAGCCACTATGGAGAACAGTATGGAGGTTCCTTAAGAAACTAAAAATAGAATTACCATATGACCCAGCAATCCCACTACTGGGCATATACCCAGAGGAAACCATAATTCAAAAAGACACATGCACCCCAATGTTCACTGTAGTACTATTTACAATAGCCAGGTCATGGAAGCAACCTAAATGCCCATCGACAGACGACTGGATAAGAAGTGGTACATATATACAATGGAATATTACTCAGCCATAGAAAGGAACAAAATTGGGTCATTTGTAGAAATGTGGATGAATCTAGAGACTGTCATACAGAGTGAAGTAAGTCAGAAAGAGAGAAACAAATATCATATATTAACACATATATGTGGAACCTAGAAAAATGGTACAGATGAACCGGTTTGCAGGGCAGAAATAGAGACGCAGATGTAGAGAACAAACGTATATACACCAAGCGAGGAAAGTAGTGGGGGGTGTGGTGGTGGTGTGATGAATTGGGAGATTGGGATTGACATGTATACACTGATGTGTATAAAATGGATGACTAATAAGAACCTGCTGTTTAAAAAAATAAACAAAATTCGAAAAAAAAGAAGAAAAGCAAGATGCAGAAAAGTATGAATAATATGACCCTGTTTTTGTAAAACTAACAACAATAAAAATATTTCACGTACATGTAAAAAAAAAAAGAACAACTTACGGTGATAAATCTGAAACATGTCAGATGGCAAGGGAAGTTCAATCTCATGGTAAAAGAATCTCCTAAATGAATTCAGTAAATTGTAGAATTTCCTTCTTTTTTAAGGTTGAAGGTATTTACTTGTATGTATATATCACATTTTCTTTATCCTGTCCTCCAGCAACACTTAGTTGTTTCCATACCTCAGCTATTGTGAGTAATGCTGCAACGAACATGGGAGTAGAGATACCTCTTGAGACAGTGATTTCATTTCCATCAAAAATATGTCCAAAGTGGAATTGCTGGATCATATGGTAGTTCTATTTTTAATTTCTTGAAGAATCTCTATACTGTTTTCCATAGTGGTTGTACTATTTTACTTTCCCACCAACATTGTACAAGGGTTCCCTTTTCTCCATTTATCCTCACCAGCATTTGTTATCTCTTTTTCTTTTGATAATAGATAGCCTAATAGGTGTGAGGTGATGTCTCATTGTGGTCTTGGTTTTCATTTCCCTAATAATTAGTGATGTTGAGCACCCTTTCATGTACATGTTGGCCATCTGTATGTCTTCTTTGGAAAGCTGCCTGTTCAGGTCCCTTGTTTATTTTTAATTGAGTTATTTGTTTATTGTAATTGAGTTGTATGAGTTCCTTGTATATTTTGGATATTGGCCTCTTATCAGGTATGTGGTTTGTAAGTATTTTCTTCCATTTCATAGGTTCCCTTTTCATTTTGTTGATGGTTTCCTTTGCTGTGCAGAAGCTTTTCAGTTTGATACAGACTCAGTTGTTTATTTTTTGCAGGATGGGTTGAAGAAGCTGGCCCACCATGGAAGCCCAGCCATCTTAGACCAGACTCTGAGCTGATGGCCTTTCCAAATGAAGGCAGGGGTCCCATCATGCTGTCATTGGTCACTATGTATATTTCTTTTTTAAGGGAGATTTAATAAAAGAGAATAGAAATGTCATTTTGGAAATGCTAGCTTTTAGTTAAAAGAAACATTCATGGTGTAATATTTATGATTTCCCATCTTGTGTTCCAGATATGAAGTATTCTTTAAGAAAAATACACATGATTAGGAGACCATTTTAATTGTCATTTTTGAGCTCTTAGTCAAAATTCGTTATACCTTTTTCTGTCACTACGACTTTTGGGGTTCAGCTGCATCTTCTGGTCCCTCTCATTCCCCTCTTCGGCTTCTTGAAGTTCGATTCCCTGGGGACAGTGCCGGCACATCATGTATTCACCAGCAGAGAGGACTCCTTGATGGTTTCCCTGCACAAAATGAGCAGCTCTCTTGTCAGGAGGCTGTTTCATCCTCTCACAGCTTGGCCATCTATTGAATAAATACAGGCTACTGAAAGTTCAAAGTATAAACACATGTGAAGACATGCAGGGCTACTCTGTATGGACCCCTGCGATTCAAATGGCTCTTGAATAATTTTATGCCATTTGGAAACATCTTATGAGGCACGAAGTCTAGCAAACATGGCATCTTAAAGTTTGCTTTTCTGACTATTTTCTCTGAAAAGTAATAGGAGTAATTTTCTTGGCAAAAGCTCCCACTATTCCCCTTTCATTTTTCCTTATCTTTTCTGTACTCTCTCTCAGTGATGCCTCTTTCCGTACACCTTCCTCTCCTGGGGAGGTGGATTAGAAGGAAGGAAGGAAGGGGGGGAGGAAGAAAGGAAGGAAGTAGGGAGGGCGGGAGGAAGGAGGGAGGGAAGAAACTTTTGGGGTTTGGTCTTCAATACCGGGGAAACAAGTCATATCTAAATTGGACATGTAGGTCCCATTCCTTGGGTAGAAATGTAGGTCCCATTCCTTGGGTAGAAACGGTTTCTTGATTTTTTTTCCTCTACTGTTTCAAAGCCACCTTTTCTGCGTGTTTACAATAATGGTCTTTGGGGGAGAAGTTAAGCACTGCTGATAAACATGGGATCCCAAGAGACTCAACATCTGGCAAAATCTCATTAACACTTTTGTTTCAATTCTCTATGTTGGATACACTTAGGGTAAGTTTTATTGGAAAGAGGCATCATTAACTCACCGTCTTGCCCTTCTCCCTGCTGCTTGTCCTTGTCAACAGCAAACGATGAATAAAGTATAAGATGCAAGTCCAAACAGTCACACCAGAGCAGGTCGTCTCAGTGGTGAACATCACCTCCTTTCCCATTTGCTTGCCTTATTTTTTCAAACATCTTCCTTATATGACTTGTGAACCAAGAACAAAGTATTTTAAGTCAAGTAATACAGACCAGTAATTATATCCAGTATCCCTTTTATTTTTCTGAGACTTAGCCTCTGAGTTGTTATTTTATCTTTGCGTTCATAGTTACATGTAAAACATTTTATAGAAGAAAGTCTATTGGCTATTTTAATATCCCTGGCAGTCAGATACAGTGTTTAGTACAACAAAAACACAGAACATTTTGTGACTACTCCTCTATGCCAGCCACTGTTTTACATCCATTAAATCACTTAATTATCATAATTTATGAGGTGGGCAGCAATATTAAACCAAGGCACAAAAAGATAACTTACCTTAGGTTACACACCTAATAAATGGTAGAGTCAGAATTAGAACATAGGCGATCCAATAGAGATAGGAAGTTTGTTATTTTTCCTCCCCAAAAAACATATTTTAAGTGCTATTGGTAAAGTCCATTGCATCTTTCCACTTCACCATGCTTTCTATTACATTTGCCCTAAGGTCACCCTAGACATTTCGGGGATCTAAGGAGAAGTTGAATTGGAGATTTCATTTTAGGTTTAGTGATATGTTTACACAGTTCACAGTTACTGTTGGGTATACGTAAGTGTCTACTAGCTCTCCTGGTTTAGAAATGAGTCCTAGTAATAACCTTACTGTCCACTCTGCCAATTCACTTGTCACTGTTACACAAAGAATGTAGGTCAGCGTGCACTAGAACAGGCCCACCAGTGCCCTGTGTACACAGCCCGAAAGTAGGTCACACGTACAAGAAACAGATCTGAAATGTACATAGACAGAAGCTTGTCTTCCAAACCTTGCAGCTCATAAATTAAATAAACTTAGTAGAGTTTTTCCTAAACTTGACAGCAATCCTAAAAATTCACTTTACATTACCATTAACAAGTTGCAAAGCTGAAATAAATCTTTTCTAAGCAGTGAGAAACAAGAAACACGTTTTGATCAACTGTGCCAGGAGGAAGACTAATTTATCTTTCTACACTCTGATAGAAAATGCTATGGAAATAACAGAAATCAGCAATCAAAGGGTACACAGCCAGAAACATATGGGGGAAAATTGTTTCAATGAAAATGTTTCAATTAGAAAATAGAAACATGCTGCTTTTCTAGATTTTATGTTCATAAGCTTTCATAAATAACTTGTGATTTTTTTTTTACATTTTTAGTAAGTATTGACTTTATACCTACTTTTGTAGTCTTAATTCTGTGTTTTTTAAAAAGAGCCCCCAAATCTATAGTAGCTTCAGGTTGGTAGGATTAAAAATACGTTTGCTGGGAGGACCAACATGTACTTATGTGCATATGTTTTATAGCTCACGACACAGGATTATCATTAACTTTTGGATCTCTTTCTCCTTTTCCTTTCAAAATATTGCTCAGTGACATAATGGAGTTTCTTTAACTGACTAGTCCCAAGGAGAATCGAGAAGAAATTCTTTCAATGTGAACTCTTTTTAAGCATACAAAAAATAATTCCCTGGTTACCTAATAAAATATGATAATCCTGTGTGACTCAATGTTTTTCAGTGAGATTTCTGGGATTTAGGGATATTCCAGAGTGACACCATAGGTGAAGATGAAGAAGGGAATCCAAATATGTGGGGCGAAGGTCTACACAGCAAATACTCAACAGATCCATCTAAGCGTTAAACCGTTTAGAGAAGACTTTATTTAATCTTATTAACTTTTTCTTGGTTTATCTATCTGAATAGGCTCTCTGTTGGTCCAGACATTGCAGGAATGGTCTGCAATAATATTTATTCATTTAAATAATTATTATTTGTCTATTGTGTATAAACATTGTCCTAGAGGCTGGTGATGCCCCAGTGAACAATCACACAAGGTGTCTTCTGCCCTGGAGCTTATATTCCATGGAAGAGTAGGATGCCTTACATGGGGATTAGGGACAGGATCCTGGCTCTGTGCACTCAACGATCCTCAAACACAACCTACCTAAAACATCCTCAGATGGCCGTTCATACAAGCAGCACAAAGCCACACTTGAAAAATATTCAAATGAAAATACACACATTCTGTCATCAGGATCAGTATACCAAACACAGAATCTTGCCTGGGTCAGTGAAGGATGTCATCCTGTGAATTTTATACCTTTGCTCCACCTGACTGCCTCCCAGGATCCTTACCACCTTTGAAGTTGCTCGTGGATTCATGGTGCTATGCTGAAGATATGTCAGATCTTATACAAAATTTCAGTTTTATCCCTATGATTCAAAAATGAATGAGACTCAGACCCCGTATCTCTCCCACCTTATCATTTTTCTCTGAGAGATCTAGTAGGAAAACTGAGGTAGCAAAGCATCCATTTTAAGACTAAGATCAGCTACTAAGGGAAGATTCCAACATCTGAAATATCAGGATAACATTATCACAAACTGAGACAACACAATCTGTTGTCTTATGCCAGCCTCCATCCTGCTCAAGGGATACTCATTGGTGGTAGAGAATGTACCCTCTGCCATGGCTTCTCTGAGTAAACTCAGAAAGTGTATAAGTCATAAGGAAAGTGCTTGACGTCATTCATTGTGGAGCAAAGTGAGAGACAGGATAAATCTAAGTTGTTTCTTTGCACTGCATGTAGGTATCATCCACTCTCTTGTTATGTGTTATTCCACTGATGATGTTATTAGTAGAAGTGCATGTGTGGCATTGGTGAATCAGTGGGGATGTAGAATGTAATTCTTTCCGAAATTTCAGTTCTTAGTGACAAAGTAATTCTCAAAAGCAATACAAATGGAAAGAAAGAAAGAAAAAGGAAGGAAGGAAGGAGGAAAGAAAACTAGCCTAATAGGCAATTAAGAAAATGCAACTTGGGCTTCCCTGGTGGCGCAGTGGTTGAGAGTCCGCCTGCCGCTGCAGGGGACACGGGTTCGTGCCCCGGTCCGGGAAGATCCCACATGCCGCAGAGCGGCTGGGCCCATGAGCCATGGCCGCTGAGGCTGTGTGTCCGGAGCCTGTGCTCCGCAATGGGAGAGGCCACAACGGTGAGAGGCCCACGTACCACAAAAAAAAAAAAAAAAAAAAAAAGAAAATGCAATTTAAGCAATAATAACATACCATGTTCTACCTTTCAAACTGCTGAAGAATTTAAGCGCACACACAATGTTCTAGGCATCTACTGCTTATAAAAATCCAGCCCAAGTTGAGTGGCATAAAGGAACCATCATTTTATTACGTTCATGCGTTCTGTGGGTCAGAAATTCAGAAAAAGCAACAACAGACACAACTTGTTTCTGCCCCACAGTGTCTGGGAGCTCAGCTGGGAAGACTCATAGTTCACTGGTTGACCTGAGATTGAATGTCAAGCAAATATCTAGAGATGACCTCTTCATGTGTCTGATTTCCTCACAGAAAGGCAGCTAATTTCCAAAAGCAAGTGTCTAAGAGAAGTCAGATGGAAGTTCTCTTTTTTGATGACCTGGCCTTGGAAATCACATTGCATCACTTTTGCCAGTCAAGATTCCACCCATATGCAGAGAAGGAACAAAGACTTTCCTTCTTGATGGGGACAAGTGTCAAAGTCACATTGTCAGAAGATTATGGGTGATAGGAGAGATTTTGCAAACATTTTTGGAAAATGCAATTGGCCACACACACTAGTCACCAATTTTTTTGAGGATTTAGGAAAATGAGAGCATAGTGGTCCCTGAATACCATGGGGGATTGATTCCAGGACACCCCCATACCAAAATCTGGGGATGCTCAAGTTCCTTATATAAAATGGCACAGTATTTGCTCATAACCTACACACATCCTCTTGTATACTTTAAATCATTTCTAGGTTTCTTATAATACCTAATACAATGTAAATGCTATGTGAACAGGTACTGGTGAGTGGCAAAGTCAAGTTATGCCTTTTCGAGCACTCTGGAAATTTTTTTTCTGAATATTTTTGATCTGCCACTGGTTGAATCCATAAATGCAGAATCTGGGGATAAGCAGGGCCAACCGTAATTACAGTTTCGTGCTATCAGTCTGGTCACCTGCTGTACTTAACAGAAGACTTAAAATGTATCTATCCCTTGACAAACTAATTCAAGGTTTCCAAGCACTACATACTAGAGAAATAACCATGGCTGTTTTTATAGTCCATAGGTGCCGTGGCTCACCTGTGTGTGTATAGTGTGCCCTTTCAAATCATATCTGAATGACTGCAGCACATACCTCCAAACTGTAAGGGGAATACAGGAAGTTAGGTTCCTTCACTTGTCCCTGCCCCGACCCAGGTACCAAAGGTTATGTCCCAAGCTGCTGTCAGCATCAGCTCTCCATCCTGTTCCTGACCTTAGATGAATTCAATGATGCAGAGTTTAAACACTTAGTAATGATGGAGGTGGCGTTACAGGTCATTGTAGTTACTTTCAATGTGATTTTTTTAAATGTTCTAAATTTACCTTGGCTAATTCCCTTGTTATCAGAAAAAAAGTTATTAAAAGGAAACCAAAAATTTTCAGTTCTTATCTTACACGAATCTGGGGCAGCAGAAGATGTTTTGGTCCCTACCTTACAATGATCTTGCCAAAGGAAGTTAGATAGATAAGATAGATAAACAGATAAAAAGGTAAACGATGAATAAACAGATTTATGTATAATCACATATATAGATGTGTTTTACTTGGCCCATAGTAGCAATACATTTAAAAAATCTTTTTATTTGTTGCTAATGTTTACAAATTGGGAGATTTTACAGTAAAAGATATCTGGGTTTTCAGATTTCCCTCAGATAGGAAACAGCATGCTAACATTGTGTTTGCATTCCCAGTACCTCCTTGGAAGGGCCAGGGATTTATAGATTGCAGCAGGGATGGTCCCTAACCAGCTTGATGATACCTTACCAGCTCATTTCACTAACATACACTACATTCCTAGCCCCTATACACATTGCTGTTTGTGACTCCGGACAAAAACGATATTTAGCAAAACCTAGATAATATACGAAATCATTGTACCTCTTCACCTGAATGTTTTGACATCATTTAGAAGAAACATAAACAGCACATTTTCTCTTCGTTAAGAAAACAGAATTTAAATCAGTTCCTCAATTCTAAGGAGCTGTAAAGTTTACAAATTAAACCTAGTGTTTTCTTTAGTCATTCGTCTCTGTACTTCTTATAGCCTTTTAAGCTCTGCCTTCCAATTGAGTAATTTATTATACACTTTCTTGCACTGCTTGCTGTTTTAAGAGTTAGTCTTCATCTTTCTAGCAGACGCAAAAGTCACTGAAGGCCGGAACCACGTCAGGATACTTGTTTTCTTGAATATAAGTATACAATGTATTCTTGTTAGTGATTTGATAAAATCTATCATTCTAGGCACTGGATAGATATTCTGGGAAAATGTTATTCTGGTCATTGACAAGGCCTTCCCTCTTTGGGAAAGGTCAATTTTTATTCCCAAAACGGAAGAGAGAGTAAAATAAGTCTCATATATGTTATAATCCAAATCTGCCCTCCTGCATTCATTTTTCAACCCAAGAGCTTCTCAAGATAAAAACAGCACCATAGATTCTTTCCTTCCGTGAAACAAAACCCAAGTGAAAAGCTCTCAGTTGGTTCCAGCCCTACCCCTTTCTGATGTCACCATGATTTGCATGCCAAAGGGAAGCCTGCAGCAGAGTGGTCCTCTCTGGGGGTGGGTGTAGCCCGGAGCTGGAGACTGACAGCTCTTGGTCACGGCCCAGAGAAAAGCTGGCTCCTTAAGCATCCCTGGCACTGTCACCGGGCTCCTCGGAAGAGGCTAGATCCTGAGGGCGAGAAAAGAGATGAAGGTCAGGGAGGTTGCCAGTTGCAAAATGTAACTAAAGGCAGAGCTAGTTTCTGCTTTAGGAAAATTTACTGTGGAGGTGCTGATAGAATCCTTAAGTGCCTCTTCCTTTTGCCTTACTTTCTAACTGACGTGGGGTATTGTAATTTTAGCATCATTTTCTTCTCTCAGATGAAGGTATGTTTAAGAGCTAGGTGACAGTTTTCAAATGGATGAACCTCTCTATAGACAATACTAGGGGATGCTTTGTAGCTACCATTTATGAAAAATACATTTGTCAAAATTATAGGTAACTGACTTGACACAGAGGCACCTGACCTCAGAAGGGAATGCAAATGACAGTATCTTTCTCACTGGAGCAACAATGTCTTCCTTTTCACGTTGGCTTGAATGAACACATTGACCTAGAACAACATCTATTTACCAATGAGTGATGCAAAGCTCTGACAAAATTCCTAACAAACAAGTGAGAAAAACGATGGGGCCATGGCCAGGTATTTTAGTGAGCTTTGGTGACGGGCGATAGGATTTATATGATTTCTAGAAGCAATCCAAACATTAAATAATAAACTTTTCCAGTTACTACTCTCTTGATGCAAAAATATATATGATGAAATGCTGAAATAAACTTGATTAAATTTGATCTTTCTAGCATAACCTCTCAAAATAGATACACTCACAAACTGACCGATAGACATGCATGTGCCCGTCCTCTCTTTTGAACACACACATGTGTACACCTGGCGGGGCTTTATGAGAGAGACGAGTACATTGACTGGCAGGTGGCAGCAAAGGAAGAGGGAAGAAAGGGCTTAGATCAGGGTTTGTCAGCTTTGGCGATATCGATGTTTCAAGCTGGTTCATTACTTGTTGTGGGGACTGCCCTAGGCACTGGAGGATGTTTAGCAAAATTCTTGGTATCTACCTACTAGATATCAGTGGCACGCCTTCCATGCCAGTTGTGAAATTCAAAAATGTCTTCAGGCATACTGACCAGGGTGACATCACTGAAATGGCAACATAGGAGACCCCAGCCTCTGTCCTCCTACAAAGATCAACAATCAGACAGCTACCAACGACTGGAAACAGCCTGGGAAAGCTCTCTAGGCCATTTAAGAAACTTTAGCAACACAACGGGAAAATCTTTTTTAAAACCTAAGAATAACCTCACAAGAAGAGAAGGAGAACACCTTCCTTTTGCCTTCATTGGCCCGTGCCCCAAGCCAGGTCTGCTGAGGCCCAAGAGGGGACTTACTAGCTACAATGAGCTAGCATAGTTGATTCACAGTGTTGTGTTAGTTTCAGGTGTACAGCAAAGTGACTCAGTTATACATACATATATAGCTATTTTTTCAGATTCTTTTCCCTTATAGGTTATCGCAAAATATTGAGTATAGTTTCCCACGCTATACAGTAGGTCCTTGTTTTTTAATCTATTTTGTATATAGTAGTGTGTAACCGCTAATCCCAAACTCCTAATTTATCCCTCCCCCATCCCTTTCCCCTTTGCTAACAAGTTTGTTTTCTATGTCTGTGGGTCTATTTCTGGTTTGTATATAAGTTCTTTAGATTCCACATATAAGCAATATCATATGATATTTGTCCCTCTCTGTCTACCTTACTTCACTTAGTATGGGAATCTCTAGGTCCCAGTGGGTTCTTAATGAGTTGCTAATATGTATTTTCTTTTTCGGTTTTAGTGGCCATTTATTGACTTTGAGTTTTTGAGTTTGCAGTGCTGCCCTGGCCACGTTAGCAAAATGGCACAACGGAGGCCTGAAAAAGTGTCTGGATGTTTCTTCTGGCCCCCTTTTGCTCATTTGCCTTTGCCATGAGGAAGATGAGCTTCATGGATTGAAATTATTCGATCAGTAATTTTGACCAAACCGTCGAAATTACTCCAGCCAAATCAGACAACACCTGGTCAACTTCCAGTCAGGAGAGACTCCAAGACCTGCTCACTTGAGGTCAGTCTAACGCACTGACACTAGAATTGTGGACTAGGTAAACGTTGTATGGATGTAAAGTTGAACAGCCATTTGTTATATAGCATTATTGTGTCAATGGAGAACTGATACATTTATTAGACCCAGTGAACTTTAATTGTATGCTAGCCATTGTGTACAAAACATTCTAGAAGCCTCAGATTATGTTATCCTCCACCAGAGGGGGTCAACACTTGACTCTAATAGTCAGAGATTGAAGGTTCATTATCTTAACCCAGTCATGAATTTAGCTGGCTCAAGGCTGGGTTTAAGTTTTAGTAAAAGTGCATTTATCTCTGGTCTGTCCCTGTCACCAAGAGCATGGATTTGGAGGACTTTTATTTGCCTTTGTCTCTTCAGTACCTAGAAACTGCAAGAGTTTCTGCTTTGTTTCTCGGAGGTTTTCTTCTTAGGTCTCTAGGCTGCTTCCCTGAACAGCTTCAGAATGTAGCAAATCTCTTCAAGGGGAGATTTGCTATGATTTTAAAGCTCCACAAACCTCTAATTGTGTCATTCCAGCTCTGCACAAGCACCAAGGCTCTGCTAATTTTTAACTCCCCCAAACAGTGTCCCTGGCAAACCCCCAGGAAAAAGCAACTGGAGATGTTCGCTTGGGATTCATGCCTTAGCAAGGGGTCCCATCTCTTACTCACTGTTGGTAGAGGGCTCCCCGAAGGCCTTTGTCTCCTAAGCATGGTGAGACGTACATCTTAGAGCTATTAGGACTTTGCTGTTCAGTCACCATTTCTGCTTCAACCTTCAGTGTTTCAAGGCAGAAGCCAAACACGTGTGTCTGAGACCCCTCAAATCTCCAACTTTGTCGCCTAGATCCACAGGATTACCAAAAGCTGTGCTGGTGTCTGTGTCCTCTGGGCCCCACACCCAGAGTCAGCTAACAACCCCGGAGACACCTGGGGATTTTCAGCACTGGTCTGGTCTGGAAACTCTACCATACCTGCAAGTACAAGTCCAGGCCAGGGTGTTTAACTGGAGTAAATTGAATGGATTTCTGAAATTTTTATGCACAGAGACAACTTAGCTGGGTAGACGCTCAAGGCATCTTTCCTGTTCTTATTAATACTGACTGAAATTACTTATGGAAATTGAAAAAAATCAGCACAAGCTTCCACACAGCTTAAAACCATCTTGAAGATGACTCATAATTTAAGGATAAGAAACCTCTGAAAGCAAGCTTATACTTCTGGGGGAGAAGAGTCTCTATGTGTCATATAATGTGATTTAGGGAGGAAGAGCCTTTTTAACTTGGATATTTAGCTGAGAAGGAAATAACAGTGTGAGGGGCAAACTGAAGAAGGAGTGAGTGGACAGAGAAAATGTTTGGTTTACTCCTTTTTATCAGTATGTTGGGTATGAGAGATAATGCCCTGGCCACCCATTGTTCAGGTCCAATTTCCTTTCCAAGCGTCCTGGAAACTCTCAGTGAAACATTTACAATTGATGGAAGTTAAGAAAGCAAGCAACTTAGTTTTTTGATTTACAAAAAACCTCATACGGTTTGAACAATATGATTCACTGGATTTCCTCTTTGCCTTTCGAGGTCACATCCTGCATGCTGTACGAGCCGGAGCTGGAGCCGTATCATGGTTTTGTTGATTTGCTGCTTGTGCGCTCTTACATTCCACCTCTGCAACCTGCCCCTCGCTTAGGCAAAATCAGTCTGAATCCCAGGATCTGGGGGCTAAACAACCATCATCTCTTCAATGCCGTCATCTTTTTCACAAAGGAACCAAAAATCAATTTCACCCATGAGACATTATCCAAATAATGGCAAATGAACCAAGGAAATTTTTAAAAGTTGCAAAATCTCTAAAGAAAAATGTACTGCAACATCTTTAATGGTTTGCTAAGGCTGCATTGGCAGGAGGAGAGCTGGGACAGCACTAGGACATAGAGTTTAGAGCCAGAAAATCAGTATCTGAGTCCAGAATGTGTAGGCCTGGACACACTCTATAATCTCTTAAAACTTGTTTTAAGAGGTAAGTTATGAAGTTGTGATGGAAAGATTTAAACATGATAAGACAAAATATGCTATAATACATCTGTTTATCTGGAGTAAATATATTGAATATAAATTAAAGTACAAGAATATTAATTTAGCCCAGTTCTATGGCGCAAATAACGCACACTTTGTTAAAGACCATACTTTACGTGCATCAGCAGACACCCATGAGCTTGAGTAGTTCAGTGGTTGGATGGGGCCGGGACTTGGAGTGCTTTTTAGGAGCAGGTGGGAAAAATTCACATAGAGTTGTCAGCACAGCCTAGCTACAAAGTGTTTCAGAAAACACCCATCACCAAATAGGGATTTTACTTTGACTACTTCTCAGAAATTTAATTTCTTGATATTCCTTTGGAGGAAGACAGCTTCAAAAATAAAAGAAGGTAAAAGGCCTGATCCAGAATTGCAGAGACAGGCAGCCAGGGGGCCTGCTAGCTTATGGAGTCTCATCTTTCAGGAGACACACAGGAGTTATACAGGTTGTGTCTAATGCTAACACTTAGAACAAACAGGAACATAAACATTCCTGCAGAATTGTGGACTATGACGTATTTTAAGATGCAATTTTCGCTTGTGAGTGTGAAACATGAATAAATTAGTTTGGAAACCAGCAGGCAGTGGTGAGGGTTTTAAAATATTAAAGATTGTATTTTTACAAAGGAACCATCTATAAAAGTGATTCTGGATGTATAAATACTTTAAGTATATCATTGTACTTATCATTGCATGTATAATACCCAGTCAACTGAACATTTATTTTCTAGGACTTAGAGAGTTAGGGTGAAATAGACCTTGACCCTGACATATAAGAGTTTATAGTCTCACGTGGCAAGTGAACATAGTGGTAGAAAATTTCAATAAATATGGTGGGGGAATCGGGATCCTATAAGAGAAGTTAAGTCTTCAGAGAAGTGAAGCGTTTTATGCCATAGAAAGCGTAGAGGAGAAGTTAAGATGCAACAACAGGCTTCTAGGGTGAAAGGGTGCCTGAGTTTGACAAATGAAGAGGGTTTTGGCCGGGCTAAGGGTCAGGGAGAGAAGTTTTGCATTTGCACATCTGTAGTGTACTGGGGAGAGAAGAAGAAAAGATGGGAAGAAACAGGCAGTGACCAAAACACAAAGGTTTATGTCTAAACATAAACTTTTTAGAAACTTGTGCAGGAAAGTTGATAGAGGCTTTATTTCTAATAGCCCCAAACTGGAAACAACCCAAGTGTCCATCAACAAGTGAATGGTGTCTGTGCAATGGGACACTGGTCAGTGCCAAAGAGAATTCTCATGTGACAAGTTGAACAGATCTCAGAATAATTATGCTGAGTGAAATGAGCCAAACACAAAGGATGACATCCCATATGATTCCATATACACCAAATTTTAGAAAAACAAATCTACACTTTGAGAAAGAAGATCCCTGGTTGTCTGTGGAATACTACTCAGCCATAAAAAGAATGAGATCTTGCCATTTCTGACACCATGGATGGAACTGGAGGGTTTTATACTTAGTGAAATAAGTCAGACAGAGAAAAATAAATATTGTATGTTTTCACTTATATGTGGTTCTAGAAAATAAAATGAATGAAGGTAACAAAACAGAAACAAACTCACAGATACAGGGAACAAACTGGTGGTTACCACAGGTGAAGGGGATTAAGAGGTATGAAGTACTAGGTATAAAATAAAGAAAGTTACAAGGATGTTATGTACCAGCACCAGGAATATAGCCAACATTTTAGAGTAACCTTCTGTTGAGTATAATCGATAAAAATATGGAATCACTGTTGTATACCTGAAGCTAATATAATATTGTAAGTTAACTATACTTCAAAAAGGAATTTTAGAAAACTTTTTTCCTTACGAATGTAGATGCATAATGTTAGAATATAATTTTAAATTTGATTTTTTCCATAGGATTGGAGGGATTTTTAACTTCTTCTTTCTTTCTGTTAGTTTACCCTCAATATTATGTAGCGTACTTGCGTTCCTTTAAATTGGGAGAGAACCTGCTTCCACAGCAGCTGTTGGCATCCCTCTGGGGCTGCAGCTTCCTCTCCCGCCAAGGCCCGAGGCTGCCCGCAGAGGAGCTCCAGCTCAAAGCCTGCTTCCTTTTCATTCTTGCAGAAATAGCTGTAGAGTAAAATCCTCTGGGGTGTTTTTTCTGGAAAAGGAGAACAGAACATACTCTTAGTAGTTGACTGTGGAAAACACTGCTCTAGCTGACTTTAAAAATTCTGAATTGCATGCAAGGAAACCCCAGATTAACAGGGGGAGGTTTCATAAGGTTAAACACCTCAGTTGAAATGTCATGGGTGTGGTGGAAATATATGTGACTGACTTCTTCCAATTACTTCATCAGATTCTTATTTTACTATTATTAATTAATACTTCATAAGTCACATAACTTCCTCCTCCCTTGTCCCCTCCTACCCTTTCCTCCCCCCTCCCCCCTCCCCTCCCCCTCCCCCTCCTCCTCCTTCTTCTCATAATCATCATTATCTAGCTTTAAAATAAGATGCAGCATTTGGTCACTCTTACAGGAAGCTTTCAGTCTGAAGGTTCTGGCTGATGTCACATGCAGGACTAGTCTGGTATTTTATGTCCAAAGTGATTATTGTTTCTGTATCAGTTGGAGGTGGACATATTGAACTCATTTCTCCATAATGTGAATTTGAAAATGTGTTCTTGGGGAAAAGAATGCATTCAATTCAATGCTTCACTCTCTGCCTTTCCTAATTTTTGCTGAGACCAAGAGAGTATAAGAAAACCTGACAGATGAATAACACATTTTTTTCAGAACCATGTCCACAATTCATTTGGCTTACTCAGTAACCATATAAAAGGCACAAGAACAGTGTTGATGTCCTTATTCCCAAGGCCTTCAATGAGGCCCAAGGATGCTGAATTAGTTCACTAAAGTCACCAATTCACCCGGAGAAGAGTCAAGGATTCCCAGCTCAGATCCTTCTACCCTTTAGAACTCCACCATTTTTTCAACTATAAGATATCTGAGCTGACCCCACAAAATGTAGTTTCCATGTAAGTGAATTATTTGCAGCATTTGC
This sequence comes from Lagenorhynchus albirostris, assembly GCF_949774975.1. Classification (NCBI taxonomy): domain Eukaryota; kingdom Metazoa; phylum Chordata; class Mammalia; order Artiodactyla; family Delphinidae; genus Lagenorhynchus; species Lagenorhynchus albirostris. Next base: position 183,246,805 of record NC_083095.1, read on the forward strand.
ATCTTGGACGGTTTCTGGTCACAGAGAGTTTCAAGGGAGCTAATGTTTATTGAACCTTCTAAATGTCAGTGGTTATTTTATGTAATTCTTACCATGACATGTGAGATAATTATGATGATGTCTGTTCTACAGATGAGAAACCATGAGACAAACTGACGTGTCTGAGATTGTGCGGTGTTTGAATGGTAAGGACGGAATTAGACCCACTCCATGTCCTGTGTCACTGACCCCACAGTCATTGGAGGCAATGCCAGAGATTTTATTGAGCATGTTGGGATTGTCAGAGTTAGGAAGGATGGGACTGAGTTATTTGCCACACCCTGATATAAATCTTCAAGTCTCAAGTGCTGCAAACTCAGCTTTGCATAATCTCATACAAACATTAGTGGAATTCAGGAACCTCATAGAAACAGCTAGAGAGATGCTCTTGCCAACCCGTTATCCATTCATGGGCTTTCCCAAATTTGAATTACTAACATTCCAAAGTTTCCCTCAAAATGCCTGACTATTAAAATCTTAAGATGTACTTCCTAGACTGTATGCCCCAGATTGGGGGGTCTGGGTCTTCTACATAGCTAGTACTTAATAAATGTTGATTGCTTAAATGAATGAACTTTATTTTTCTGAAATTAGAAACCATGAAAGCCAATAGAGCACACAGTCGAAGTATGTTAAGCCTAGATGCAGAAGTCAAGCACATTGCCTACTATTATACAATGAGCCGTTGTCAGACGTGAGCACGAACTTCTGACTTTCGAGTCCCTGGCTGTAAGTACTAGTCAAGAGAGTCGTGCCACGTCTGTTATTTCGCGAGATAACTCATGTGTAATAAATGGTCAATATGCACGTAAACATGAATTTAGTAACATGTCAGCTGTAAGCCCCCAGGGTTTTCTTCGGAAAAAGGGAGACCCATATACAAGATCATTCTGGGTCAGATCTCACTAACACTCTGGCCATTCATGCATGTGTCATTGGTCCCACAACCTGTACATTTTCATTGTCGCTTTCAGGCCATGATGAACAGGCTTCTGTCTCACAGGTAAGTTCCCAGGAGAAACTGCATATTGTTCATAATGCAATGTTTGTTCCAGTAGATTTTTAAGATCTTTCTCTCTCTTCCCTTTCCTAGCTTCTTAAGCATCTCTATGAATACCGTAAGAATGTTCTCTGTATCAGGTCATCATGTAAATCCTGCCAGCATTTCTTGGATAAGAACCAAGATTTAAGTGCTACGAAAATAGAATATTTCAGTTTATTAATGGATTAGGTAATATAATCTTTCATAGGATACAACTACAGTCTAAAATTGTATTTTAGTCCATGGCTAAAGACACACAAAAGAAGTTATAATACCTATAGGTCAATAATTTTTTTTGACTTCACAAATTTATCTTTCAAAGTTTTAACCAGATAATATTGAATATATACATATTGGCTCAATTTGTACTCAGTCTTTAATTGAACATTTTAATTATTCCACAAAATTTAGCACTTCCAATAACTTATTTTGTTCTACTTTATTATATTATTTTACCAGGCTCATATTAATTCATTTAGAAATGAATTTATGGTCCATTATGTACAAGACCAAATACTTGACACATGGACTCAGAGTTGTTGTTTGATTCTAAAGGCAAAAAGTGTCTCTCATTATTAAATAAAGAAAAAAATTCCTAAGTTTGTTATATTTTGTACTCATACGTATCTGTGTGTATATTGTGTGGTATGTATATACCTATGAATTTTCTGAAAAGAATTCTTCCGTACAAACAACAACAATAACACAACACACGAGGAAAAATACATTCTTTTCAACTTTCTTATAGTTTGGGGTAGGAATTTCACTTTGTTACTCTAAAATCTTGTAGGACATTCACACATCCAGATTTAAAATAAATTGGTTGGATAGGCACACAACAAACCATCAGATAAATGAGACTATTTGATTACAGAATTCTTCTCTTTTCAACTTTGTGTCTCTAAGGCTAAAGCATGAGATATATTCTGCATCATTAAAAATGTATTCCTCAAATGAGAGTGACATGGTTAGGTGTGTATTTTAGAAAGACTCCTTATCTCAGAATGTTGAATGGAGATGACTCAGATTGAAAATAGAGGGCAACATGAAAGGATTCAGGTGGCCATCGATGCAAGGTATGTCGTTGGCTTAGACAATGGGAGTGGCCATTTGCTTGGAGAGGAGGAGACAGATTTAAATATTATTTAGAAGTCACACCATATACAAAAATTAACTCAAAATAGATTAAAGACTTGAATGTAAGAGAGAAGACTATAAAAATCCTAGAAAAGAAATATAGTATATCTTTGTGACTTTGGGTTAGGCAAAGTTTTCTTAGCTATGCTACCAAGAGCACAGGCAACAAAAGAATAAAATAGATAAATTAAAATTTATCACAATTAAAAACTTTTGTGCTTCAAAGACTACCATCAAGAAAGTGAAGGGCTTCCCTGGTGGCACAGTGGTTAAGAATCTGCCTGCCAATGCAGAGGACATGGGTTAAAGACCTGGTCCAGGAAGATCCCACATGCCACGGGACAACTAAGCCCGTGCGCCACAACTACTGAGTCTGTGCTCCAGAGCTGGCGAGCCACAACTACTGAAGCCCGATAGCCTACAGCCCGTGCTCCGCAACAAGAGAAGCCACCAAAATGAGAAGCCCGCACACCACAATGAAGAGTAGTCCCTGCTCACCGCAACTTGAGAAAGCCTGCACACAGCAACAAAGACCCAATGCAGCCAAAAATAAATAAAATAAATAAATTTTAAAAAAAGAAAAAAGAAAGTGAAAATTCAACTCAGAATGGGAGACGATATTTGCAAATCATATACGTTATAAGAAACTTATAACTAGAATATATAGAGGATTCTTACAAATTAATAATAAACATTCAAATAACTCAGTTTAAAAATGGTCAAAGTATCTGAATATACATTTCTCTAGGGGAGATGTACAAGTGACCAATAAGCCCATGAAAACATGCTCAACATCATTAACCATCAGAAAAAGGCAAATCAAAACCACAATGAGCTACCACTTTGCACCTTCTAGGATGGCTGTAAGAACAAAGACAGATAATCACCAGTGTTGGTGAGAATGTAGAGAAAATAAGCCCTCATCCACGACTGGCAGAAGCATATCATGATGAAGCTACTTGGAAAACACTCTGGCAGTTCCTCAAAAGGTTAAATATAGAAATTTTTTATGACCCAGCAATTTCACTCCTAGGTATGTACCCAAGAGAAATTAAAACATATGTTCAAAAACTTATATTGATACAAGCATGTTTATTAGGGCTTTATTTATAATAGTCAAAAAGTGGAAACAGTCCAAATGTCCAGCAACTTATGTGGAGAAATATCCACATAACTGGCTATTATTTGGCAGTAAAAAGGATGAAGTATTGATGCACGCTACAACATGGATGAACTTGGAAAACATCAGGCTATGCATATTGTGTTATTCCATTTATATAAAATATCCAGGACTTCCCTGGTGGTGCAGTGGTTAAGAATCCGCCTGCCAATGCAGGGGACACAGGTTTGAGCCCTGGTCCAGGAAGATCCCACGTGCTGCGGAGCGACTAAGCTCGTGCGCCGCAACTACTGAGCCAGCGCTCTAGAGCCCGTGAGCCACAACTACTGAAGCCCGTGTGCCACAACTACTGAAGGCTGCGTGCCTAGAGCCCGTGCTCCACAACAAGAGAAGCCACTGCAGTGAGAAGCCTGTGAACTACAACTAGAGAAAGCCCTCATGCAGCAACGAAGACCCAACACAGCCAAAAAATAAACAAAATTTTAAAAATAAAATGTCCAGAAAAGGAAAATTTATAGAACCAGCAAGTGGAATAGTGGTTGCCTAGTGCTGGGGAGTTGGGGAGAAATAGGGATTGACTGCTAATGGGTAAGAGGCTTCTTTTCGGATTGATGAAAACATCCTAAAATTGATCGTGGTGACGGTGGCACAATTTTGTGAGTACACTAAAAAAATTTGAGCTGCACACTTTAAGTGGATGAATTGTATGGCATGTGAATTATATATAGATAAAGCTATTATGCGAAAAAAGATTTAGAAAGCAAATTAATGAATCTTGATTATTTTTTGCAATGTGAAGTAAGAATAAGGGAGGAGGAGAAAAAAGGCTTTTTGATCAGTCACTGTGGTAGAAGAGAGTGACAAGGAACACGGGAAAAAGGAGAAGGTTCATTAAGGAAGATGGCTAGCTCATTTTGGGACACAGCAAGTTTGAGAAGGAGATAAATGCATAGCACTGAAGCCCAAGACCAATGTCTGGCCTGGAGATAGTAAATTTGGGAAAAAGGACCACATAGGTGGTAACTGAAGTCATTATTGTAGGTGAGGCAAGGGCCCAGAGTAGAAAAGCCTTTGGAGCCCCAGGTTTTAGGAGGCACGGCTGAGAAGAAGTGTCAACTAAAGAGACTGGTGAGTTCTTGAAGTAGTTCATTTCTATTAGCTAATGGGTGACATCTGTCACGTGAAAAGTAGTATGTCAAGGAATTTGTGTGTCATTAATATGATTGGCTAATCTAAGTACTGGTAATGAAAATGGGGGCCTTAAAGTAAGGAAAAACACCTCTTTTTTTTTTCTTTCTCCAAGTGATTGATAGTTCGTGGTAACTGTGTTATTCTGGAATAAAAACAGCTTTAACACTTAAAATCAACATGATTTCAAAACCTAACTTTCTTAATACCTAAAATTGTCCCTTGACTGAAGTTCTCACCACATATTTAAGTGCTACTAGATTATTTATTCCATTACTGTGCTATAAACTCTTTGAAAGAAGGATGCTGGGTCCTTTTCCCCCCTTAGTATTCTGTATCTTAAAAGAGATAGTCTATAAATATAATTTTTTGTTATTAAAGCAATGATTTCTCACAAACAGGTTAATTTTCCAAAGGAGGTTGGTTACTGTAAGGTCTTCTATTACTGGATAATTCAGATTGTTTCTATTACAGCTTATTGTTTGAAGTTACTTCATTAGTGTTTATAATATGCTGCCTGGAATGCCCTGTTCCTCAAGATGAACCCACCAGGACTATTGACTTGGCAGCCAGCTGCTTTTTAAAACTAATGTACAAATGAGATAAGAATAATCAACTTAAATATTTACTTGAATACTTTCCAGAATAATTACGGAAAGTCTCAAACCAGAATAACAAAATTTGAAGAGCAATTGTAGATACATTTTGCTCTCACATACTTGTGAAGACAAAGGACAGAAAATGCTAATATAATGGTCTTCATCACTGTCACAGTATTGTTTAGAATATTTTAGAATACATGTCTTGTGCGTAGATACGTAGATACTGTGCGTAGATACTGTTTTCCAGAGGAAGTTTTAATTTTGCTTCTGGAGTTTTAAAAACAGGCTCAGAGCTCCAAATGGTAAGAGAAGAACTGTTAGAATGAGGCAGGTCAGTGTGATGGTCCCTGATAGATATTTGCTAGGAGATCATCTGTCACAAATATTTTCAGAACTTGGTCCATATTAGGACCAAAGACCAGGAGCTTATTAGTTACAAACTGTCATTGAAATATCCCTTCCCCTTCAACCTAAAGTAACCCAATTGAATGTTTGTGTGTCATTATCTTGCAGCTTATGAGACCAACAGTGTCTCTTATCCCCAAATTCTGATCTGGAATATTACTTGGAATTTCACATTATCTTCTTTTTTAATATCAAGGAAGGTCTTGCAATGCCTCCCTATGGAGGGGAGTCATGAAGAGTCACTGTAGGATGAAAGTGTCTGGAACAAGTCTCACTCTCTACTTAGAGAAAGTGAGGACACCCTTTCACTACCTCACAATTTCTCATCTCCAGGGGAAACCATTGCCAAGATCTGGTGAGTAGGAGTCTCATAGAAAAGTGAAAGGAATACAAATCGTCCTCACGCTTCTCTTCATGGCTTGCAGAGATGCACCCAGGGCCAGGGTGCATTTGCACTATTATGGGCTCCTTTGACACTAGAGAGAGAAACTGAATCAGAGCAGATTTCAAAGTGAGGAAGTGAACAGCAGTAGCTTTGATCTGACCTTCAGGAGGGAGAGATTAAAGGAATATCTGTTGTTTTCCTTGTGTTGTGTCACCCTGGTCAGTAAAAGAAAGAGCACCCAGTTCTGGGGCAGGGCCTCAGTGGGGAGGCTGCCTTGGCCATGGTACTTGCAGTCTGAGGTCAAGCGAGTGTTGTCCCATTTTAATGATAAGGAGTCGGAAGGAGCTCGACTGAATACCATGAATTTGAGTTTTTATTCTGTTGGATGTGAGAAGTGAAAGACAGGAAGCCTTCTAGGAACTTTTCTTCAACATGATAACTCTCTTCCCATGAAGCAGCCTTTTTGATCAGTGATTGAAACATATACCATTTACATTTCCTAGGTTGGAGGTTTGAAGCTTTAAAGGCAGGCATTGACTTCTCCTCTCTAACTATGAAAGACCTAGATGGCAACTTCTTCCAATAGAAGGATGTTTCGTCTACATTGAAAATCTGTTGTTTAGTGCAGCCCCTTTCATGAATGATCTTCTGAATAATTTGCTGCAGCTTCTACATCAGGACTTGCTGCCATACCGTGTACTTTTAAGTTATGGAGGCGGCTCCTTTCTTTAAACCTTGTGAACCAACCTCTGCTAGCTTCAAACTTTTTTTCTGCAGCTTCCTCATCTCTCTCGGCCTACACAGAACTGAACAGAGTTAGGGACTTGCTCTGGATTAGGCTTTGGCTTATGGAAATGTTTTGCTGGTTTGATCTTCTATCCAGACCACTGAAACTTTCTCCACATCAGCAATAAGGCTGTTTCATTTTCCTATTACTCGTGCGTTCACTGGAATAGCACTTTTGATTTCCTTCGAGAACTTTTCCTTTGCTTTCACAACTTGGCTAACGGTTTGGCTCAAGAAGCCTAGCTTTTAGCTTTTTCTTTGGCCTATCTTCGCTTTCGACATGCCTTCCTCACTAAGCTTAGTCATTTCTAGAATAAGAGACTAACTTTTATTAAAAGTGAGTGGCCACTTTTGCAGACCCAGCAGGTTTAAGGGAATGTGGGTGTTCAAGGTTATGAATTGTGTCTACTCAGATAACTTCAATCTCAAGTCTCAGAATTTCACTGATTCCTTATTTGGACCCTCACACTGGCATATGAAACCTGGCAGGACTGGAAACTTTCTCTGAAGCTTTATTACTTTTAAAATTAAATCTTGAGCCTGGTTCTCTGCTCTATTTGCCCTCTAGCTATAGGACAATCATATTAAGAAGATCCATGGGCTTTCGTATTTTGCCTGAATTAGTAATTAACCCCCTTAGGTCTGATCTTATCTCTTTTGACAAATCATTGGTGCTTAGCAACAGCTACCGAATTCCCCAAGCCTTACAGTTACCATTTCCCTTTACACTGGCTACATCGCATCAGCCAGCAGATCTCCTTGCACTCATGTTCCCCCTTGGTTTACATTTTGAAAATTTAAAGCGTTAGACTGCTACAGCCCAGCAATAATTATCCATGCACCACGTACTTCAAGTGACAAGGACCCCATTGCCAGGCAGGCAGGTGCAAAATCACATTTTAGAGTCTGTTTCCTAAGAGCGCTCCTGGCATCAGGGAACAGAATATGAGACGAACAGGTCAGCTGTTCTGTGGAGGCTGCGGTGTGCTCCCTGGTCCTCCCTTCAGGACTGAGACACGCTCATTCCCTCAGTTGCAGAGATCAGTGCCTGCTGGTGGTTCCAAAGGGAGTCCCTTCCAAGGATGCTCCCTTTCTGGGAAAGGAAAAAAAGGTATGCCTCACCCAAATTTCTGGGCCCTTGTCAGCAGCAGCCTGCGTTCAATGATGACAATTCCATGTGGACCCAGGGACAAAGGCCCAGATCCCTTGCTTCAGTTGAGGTCAACTATGAAAGGCTACCTCTGCTCTGAGCTCCCTGGGGGATTGGGTAAATCTTCAGGGGCAGCTGCATCACAGTTCAGCTCTTTCTATCACTCTTACTCCCTTAAAGATACTGCTGCTCAGGCCTTCCCTAGTGGTGCAGTGGTTAAGAATCCACCTGCCAGTGCAGGGGACACGGGTTTGAGCCCTGGTCTGGGAAGATCCCACATGTTGTGGAGCAACTAAGCCTGTGCGCCACAACTACTGAGTCTGCACTCTAGAGCCCGAGAGCCACAACTACTGAGCCCGCGTGCCACACCTACTGAAGCCCGTGTGCCTAGAGCCCATGCTCCACAACAAGAGAAGCCACCACAATGAGAAGCCCATGCACCGCAATGAAAGTAGTCCCCGCTCACCACAACTAGAGAAAGCCTGCATGCAGAAACCAAGACCCAACACAGCCAAAAATAAATAAAATAACTAAATTTATTTTTTTCAAAAAAGATATTGCTGCTCAGAACACTTAACCAATATAGCTCCTGTACTCAAATATCTGCATCCCATCGATACAGACCTAAGACATGTGTGTTAACTTTGTGGGGAAATACTCTGAAGAAATAGAGCCATAAGGGGATGAGGAAGGCAGGACTGGACAAAAGAGAAGTTGACCTATAGTGCATCCTCAAAGGTAGCTTCAGGCATGCCTATGGGGAACCTTGAAAGAGCTGGAATGGCCCTAAACTGTTGTAAAGGAGTGAGGCCAGTCACTGGCCATGGTCTGTCCCCTAGGAGAGGTCACAAACTTGACTGAGGCCGTTCCTGCATTTGGGAACACTTTCCAATGAGGGACACAGCTGTGGGCCATCAGAGACACATATCTCTAGAAGCTCCTAGGAGCTTGGGGATGAGGCCACTGGCATCAAAGGGGATTTGGGAAGAGTACCACAATATTCACTATGGTGTGTGAATGTGTGCATTTTAATATTTCTATATTAGCTAATGAAATATGAAAATGTAAATAAATGATCAAAGATTATAACTCAGTATCAGTTTCTCTGCCCTTAAGATCTGTAAATACTCGCAAGCGCCCCATTGTAGTACTTGAGAAAAAATGCAGTGATCTCAACAATGTTTCTTGGGAAGGAGAGGAGCGTGTTCCCTTGGTTAGTTACAGCTCTGATCTGACTTCTGAGCCATCTCACCATGCCATACGTAAGGGTTAATTTTATGTGTCAACTTGTTTAGTCCACAGCACTCAGATAATTGGTTGAACACCAGTCTAGATGTTGCCGTGAAGGTACTTTTTTAGACGAGATTAACATATAAACCAGTAGACTCTGAGTAAAGTAAATCATCCTCCACAGTATGGCTAGGCCTCATCTAATGGGTTGAAGAACTTAAAAGAGAAACATGAATGTCCTCTGAGGAAGAGGGGATTTTGCCTCCAGACGGCCTTCAGGCTCCAGAGGCAACATTTCTCCTGTCCCAGGTCTGCAGCCTGCTTACCTCCTGCAGACTGTACACTGACCAGCCCCTACAATTTCATGACCCAAAGCCGGTTCCTGAAGACCTCTCCCTCTCCCTCCCCCTCGCACACATGCATTGTTCTTCCCTGCATCCCGCCATGATACTGTCAATCACCTGAGCTAATAAGCTGAATACTCAGTAGGATGTGATGCTCCTGCGTAGAAATAGCCCACAACCTGTAATTTGAAATTTAGCAGAAAATGCCCTATAATGACACTACATTTTCAGTTCTATTGAACTGAAATCATTAAAATTTTATTTGAATTCTTTTAAAGTACATATCTGTGGTATATATATATATATATATATATATATATATATATATATATAACATACATATATATTCATCCCTAACACACCACACCAGACCAAACCATGTGTCCCTTTTCAATACTACATCAACTGTAATATATAGAACTGAATCTTTTTCCTTGATTTTCACACACACACACTCACACCACAAGCACAGATATTCATACAAGGCCTTTATATAAGGAGCATACTTTACTGTAAGTTCAAAAAGAAATAATGTATTTTTGGCAACATAAAGTAGATTATTGAAATTTTCTCTAACATGTTTCATATGTAATGTTTAATTCAATCAGAGAAAAATGATAAATGAGCACATTTTTTTAAAAAGACAGTACAAACAGATCTACAGAAAATTCAGTTTTTTAAAAAAAATTATCTGTGACTAATAGGTCAAGAAATTAATGACAAGAACAAGTATAAGAACTTCATCATAGAACTGTAAATTATAAAAATGAATCCAATAGAAATTTTGGAACTAACAAACATGGTAGAAAAATTATCCAATAAGTGATATTAATATCAGATTAGATAACTGAAAAGGGAACTTTTAAGTTTAAATATAGCTCAGAAAAACTTTGAGTCTCTAGCACTGAGCAGCAAATGGATGGAAAAATATGGAGAAAAGCATAAGGAATGTCCAAAACATTGTTAAAGATCCAACATACATGTAATTAGAGTCTGAGGAGAAGAGAGAGAAAGGAGCAGCAGTAATATGTGAAGAGAGAATTTTTTTAATTCATGGAAGACATTGTCACATACTGAAGAAGCACGGAGAATTTTAAGCAAGATACATACAGAAAAAGTCATAGCTAGGCAAAGATTGTAAAACTTAAGCAGCAAAGAAAAAGAATTTCTTAAAGTAGCAAGAGGAACAAAATAATTTAACTTCTAAAGGGCAATAATATGTATGGTAGCTGACATTTTTTTTTGAAATGAAAATCATAAATTAAAAAAAAAATTTTTTACACAGCAGGTTCTTATTAGTCATCAATTTTATACACATCAGTGTATACATGTCAATCCCAATCACCCAATTCAGCACACCACCATCCCCACCCCACCAAGGTTTTCCCCCCTTGGTGTCCATACGTTTGTTCTCTACATCTGTGTCTCTATTTCTGCCTTGCAAACCGGTTCATCTGTACCATTTTTCTAGGTTCCACATATATGCGTTAATATACGATATTTGTTTTTCTCTTTCTGACTTACTTCACTTTGTATGACAGTCTCTAGAGCCATCCACGTCGCAACAAATGACCCAATTTTGTTCCTTTTTATGGCTGAGTAATATTCCATTGTATATATGTACCACTTCTTCTTTATCCATTTGTCTGTCGATGGGCATTTAGGTTGCTTCCATGACCTGGCTATTGTAAATAGTGCTGCAGTGAACATTGGGGTGCATGTGTCTTTTTGAATTATGGTTTCCTCTGGGTATATGCCCAGTAGTGGGATTGCTGGGTCATATGGTAATTCTATTTTTAGTTTCTTAAGGAACCTCCATACTGTTCTCCATAGTGGCTGTATCAATATACATTCCCACCAAGAGTGCAAGAGGGTGCCTTTTCTCAATGCCCTCTCCAGCATTTGTTGTTTGTAGACTTTCTGATGATGCCCATTCTAACTGGTGTGAAGTGATACCTCCTTGTAGTTTTGATTTGCATTTCTCTAATAATTAGTGATGTTGAGCAGCTTTTCATGTGCTTCCTCGCCATGTGTATGTCTTCTTTGGAGAAATGTCTACTTAGGTTTTCTGCCCATTTGTGGATTGTGTTGTTTGTTTTTTTAATATTGAGCTGCATGAGCTGTTTATATATTTTTGAGATTAATCCTTTGTCAGTTGATTCATTTGCAAATATTTTTTCCCATTCTGAGGGCTGTCTTTTCGTCTTGTTTATGGTTTCCTTTGCTGTGCAAAAGCTTTGAAGTTTCATTAGGTCCCATTTGTTTATTTTTGTTTTTATTTCCATTACTCTAGGAGGTGGATCAAAAAAGATCTTGCTGTGATTTACGTCAAAGAGTGTTCTTCCTATGTTTTCCTCTAAGAGTTTTATAGTGTCCGGTCTTACATGTAGGTCTCGAATCCATTTTGAGTTTATTTTTGTGTATGGTGTTAGGGAGTGTTCTAATTTCATTCTTTTACATGTAGCTGTCCAGTTTTCACAGCATCACTTATTGAAGAGACTGTCTTTTCTCCGTTGTATATCCTTGCCTCCTTTGTCATACATTAGTTGACCATAGGTGTGTGGGTTTATCTCTGGGCTTTCTATCCTGTTCCATTGATCTAGATTTCTGTTTTTGTGCCAGTACCATACTGTCTTGATTGCTGTAGCTTTGTAGTATAGTCTGAAGTCAGGGAGTCTGATTCCTCCAGCTCTGTTTTTTTCCCTCAAGACTGTTTTGGTTATTCAGGGTCTTTTGTGTCTCCATACAAATTTTAAGATTTTTTGTTCTAGTTCTGTAAAAAATGCCATTGGTAATTTGATAGGGATTGCATTGAATCTGTAGATTGCTTCGGGTAGTAGAGTCATTTTCACAATATTGATTCTTCCAATCCAAGAACATGGTATATCTCCCCATCTGTTGGTATCATCTTTAATTTCTTTCATCAGTGTCTTATAGTTTTCTGCATACAGGTCTTTTGTCTCCCTAGGTAGGTTTATTCCTAGGTATTTTATTCTTTTTGTTGCAATGCTAAATGGAAGTGTTTCTTAATTTCTCTTTCAGATTTTTCATCATTAGTATATAGGAATGTGAGAGATTTCTGTGCATTAATTTTGTATCCTGCAACTTTAACAAATTCATTGATTAGCTCTAGTAGTTTTCTGGTGGCATCTTTAGGATTCTCCATGTATAATATCATGTCGTCTGCAAACAGTGACAGTTTTACTTCTTCTTTTCCAATTTGTATTCCTTTTATTTCTTTTTCTTCTCTGATTGCAACGGCTTGGACTTACAAAACTATGTTGAATAACAGTGGTGAGAGTGGACATCCTTGTCTTGTTCCTGATCTTAGAGGAAATGCTTTCAGTTTTCCACCATTGAGAATGATGTTTGCTGTGGGTTTGTCGTATATGGCCTTTATTATGTTGAGGTAGGTTTCCTCTATGCCCACTTTCTGGAGAGTTTTTATCATAAATGGGTGTTGAATTTTGTCAAAAGTTTTTTCTGCATCTATTAAATGATCATATAGTTTTTATTCTTCAATTTCTTAATATGGTGTATCACATTGACTGATTTGCATATATTGAAGAATCCCTGAGATAAATCCCACTTGATCATGGTGTATGATCCCTTTAATGTGTTGTTGGATTCTGTTTGCTAGTAGTTTGTTGAGGATTTTTGAATCTATATTCATCAGTGATATTGGTCTGTAATTTTCTTTTCTTGTAGTATCTTTGTCTGGTTTTGGTATCAGGGTGATGGTGTCCTCACAGAATGAGTTTGGGCGTGTTCCTTCCTCTGCAATTTTTTGGAAGAGCTTGAGAAGGATGGGTGTTAGCTCTTCTCTAAATGTTTGATAGAATTCACCTGGGAAGCCATCTGGTCCTGGACTTTTGTTTGTCGGAAGATTTTTAATCAGTTTCAATTTCATTACTTGTGACTGGTCTGTTCATATTTTCTATTTCTTCCTGGTTCAGTCTTGGAAGGTTGCGCTTTTCTAAGAATTTGTCCGTTTCTTTTAGGTTGTCCATTTTTTGGGCATAGTAGTAGTCTCTTAGGATGCTTTGTATTTCTGTGGTGTCTGCTGTAACTTCTCCTTTTTCATTTCTAATTTTATTGGTTTGAGTCCTCTCCCTCTTTTTCTTGAGGAGTCTGGCTAATGGTTTATCAATTTTGTTTAACTTCTCAAAGAACCAGCGTTTAGTTTTATTGATCTTTGCTATTGTATTCTTTGTTTCTATTTCATTTATCTTTGCTCTGATCTTTGATTTCTTTCTTTCTGCTAACTTTGGGTTTTGTTTGTTCTTCTTCCTCTAGTTCCTTTAGGTGTAATGTTAGATTGTTTCTTTGAGATTTTTCTTGTTACTTGAGGTAGGCTTGTATAGCTACAAACTTCCCTCTTAGAACTGCTTTTGTTTCATCCCATAGGTTTTGGATCATTGTGTTTTCATTGTCATTTATCTCTAGGTATTTTTTGATTTCCTCATTGATTTCTTAAGTGATCTCTTGGTTATTTAGTAATGTATTTTGAGCCTCCACGTGTTTGTGTTTTTTACATTTGTTTCCCTGTAATTCATTTCTAATCTCATAGTGTTGTGGTCAGAAATGATGCTTGATATGATTTCAATTTTCTTAAATTTACTGAAGCTTGATTTGTGACCCACGATATGATGTATCCTGGAGAATGTTCTTTGTGCACTTGAGAAAAAAGTGTAATCTGCTGTTTTTGGATAGAATGTCCTATAAATATCAATTAAATCCAATTGGTCTACTGTGTTATTTAAAGCTTGTGTCTCCTTATTAATCATTGGATGATCTGTCCATTGGTATAAGTGAGGTGTTAAAGTCCCCCACTATTATTGTGTTACTGTAGATTTCCTCTTTTATAGCTGTTAGCAGTTGCCTTATGTATTGAGGTGCTCCTATGTTGGGTGCATATATATTTATATTTGTTATATCTTCTTCTTGGATTGATCATTATGTAGTGTCCTTCCTTGTCTCTTGTAACATTCTTTATTTTAAAGTCTACTTTATCTGATATGAGTATTGCTACTCCAGCTTTCTTTTGATTTCCACTTGCATGGAATATCTTTTTCTATCCCCTCACTTTCATTCCGTATGTGTCCCTAGGTGTGAAGTGGGTCTCTTGTACACAGCATATAGATGGGTCTTGATTTTGTATCCATTCAGCAAGCCTGTGTCTTTTGGTTGGAGCATTTATTCCATTCATGTTTAAGGTGATTATCGATATGTATGTTCCTATGAGCATTTTCTTAATTGTTTTGGGTTTGTTTTTGTAGGTCCTTTTCTTCTCTTGCGTTTCCCACTTAGAGAACTTCCTTTAGCATTTGTTGTAGAGCTGGTTTGGTGGTGCTGAATTCTCCTGGCTTTTGCTTGTCTGTAAAGCTTTTGATTTCTCCGTTGAATCTGAATGAGATTCTTGCAGGGTAGAGTAATCTTGGTTGTAGGTTCTTCCCTTTCATCACTTTAAGTATATCATGCCACTGCCTTCTGGCTTGTAGAATTTCTGCTGAGAAATCAGTAGCTGACTTCTTAACAAAAACAATGGAAGCCAGAAAATTGTTAAGGGACTAAAAGAACAAATATTAACCTCCTTGCACATCCCCCAAATACTAGAAGTGTTATTCAGAAGTGTGCTTCTAGATGGAGACAAGGGATGCAAGAAGGAATCAATTAAGAGAATATATGGGATAATCTAAATGAATATCATTTGTATAAAAATAATTATGTTTCATATCATTTAAAATGTGGAGAGAATACAAATAATTGAGAAACAACAGCACAAGAATCCTGAGAGGGAAAATACAGTTAGAGTTAAAAGGGTTTTTTTTCATTGTTTGGGATGCAAAGTATTGATTTATAGTAAGCCTAATAATAATTCAACAATGCAAACTCTAATGCCAAGAAAGTCACTGAAATGATAGAAGAATGCATAACTAACAAGCTAGCACAGGAAAAATGTGATTAATAAAACATATAAATTAATCTAAAAGAAGGCAACAATGGAGAGAGAAAGGAACTTGAAAAAGTGGTCAAGTAGAAGACCAATAGTAAAGGGTCGACTTTAGCTGAAATTAGAAAACGAAATGACAGAAAAAGATATGTTATGCAAGAGCCCCTCAAAGAAAGCTGGCATAGCTACACACATAGCATACAAGGTAGATTTCAAAGAATGCACATTAGTATTGATAAGAAGGATACTTTATGAAGCTAAAGGATCAACTATCAGGAAGATATGTAATTCTACATTTGAATGCTCCTAACAATGTAGCCTCACAATATGTAAACCTCAAATTTTCAGAAATAAACAGACAAACCCACAGTCATAGTTGGGGACATTAATACACTTCTCTCAGTAACTAATAAAACAAGTAAACATCAAAACATACATATTCAACCTCATTAGTCACCAGAAATTGAAATTTAAAACCACAACGTAAAAGCCTACACACCCAACAGCTTAATTTAAAAAGACAGACAGTAATACATGTTGGCGAGGATGGAATTCACTTGTGCTGTTGGTTGGAGAGAAGACTGCAGCCATCACTTTGAAAAACTCTTTGGTATCATTCATTAAATTTGAATATACACATACTCCATGGCCCAGAGAGTTTTACTCCCAGGATATAGCCAACAGAAACGCATATCTTCATCAAGAAATATTATAGCTGCATGAGTTGTAAAAGACAAAGACAGCATATAACTGAGAATGCCCATCTCTAGCAGAAGCAGGAAATCAATTTTGGTAAATTCAATGAATGATTGTCATTAACAAGGGGAATGAATGATTAATACCATGCATAATAACCTAAATAAATCACACAAACATAATGGCACATGAAAGAAGCCAATAGCAAATAATTTAAATCATATCATTCCATGTATACAAAATTCAAATACATAGTGCTGTGAGTCAGAAGAGCAGTTATCTTGGGAAGGAAAGAAACAGTAGATAATGGAAGAGAACACAAATGGTGTCCCTGGGGTATAAAAAATAATAGTTATTTTTTTGACCTGAATGGTGGTTTAATGGTGATTCATCTCTGTGCTAAGCTGTTAAGCTGTACACTTAAGGGTTTTGCACTTTATTGTATGAATGTTTTCATTTTAAAAATCTATTTACAATATTAAGTACATAATGTACAAAAAAATATATATCTATTTTCCTGATTAGATTAATCCTGTTTTCACTAAATCCTTACATCTGAGTTTATTTCTGGGTTCCTCTTCTGCACCCTCGCAGGGTGTTCAGGAATATTCTCCAGTAAAGGAAAGTCAAACTGAAGACTCACTGTCAAAGCATCCTACACATTCTCTGTATGACTTTCTGGACAGACGGTCAGTTTTGCTTAAACGTGTAAGTTCTATACAGCATGTGTTACAACTTACCAGGTTGTCTGAGTCCATATTTGGCTGTCCGAAAAAGATCTGGTCCTTTTTCAGGATTTCAGCCTTTTGCCTACACCACATGACTTTAAGTTAGCAAGAGGAATTATTCTTTCCTGCTTTAATACCTGAAATCTATTTGTAAATCCTCTAAAAAAATCTTGAGCATTATATTTTAAGTTCCTCCTGCCATTCACTAACAGAAATCTGTTTGTCTCCCATCTTTGATTATTTCTCTCCTATCAGCTTTTCCCTGCTTTCCCATCTTATTAGACTGGCTCTCCTCTTTCCAAATCCAGAATGTTGGGTGTGCACGTGCAGGTGTGTGGGTTTATGTGTGTGTGTGCACACACACACATGGGGGTATGGGCTTCTGGGCAGTCAGAATCTTTCCTACAGTAGAGATTCTAGCATCCTTGAGTTTCTTTCTGGTTTTTGGCTATCTTATTACGTGAAATTGTTAGTTTCTGCTTTTATGGAAGGAACCACTCCCATTTAAACATACAATTTTTCTATTTATGTTAGTTTTTGTCTGGTTTGTGTTGGATAAAATATTTATTCTGTTTCACACACATATGTATGTATATGTGTATGTGTTTTATTGCTTCAAAGACTTTATCCATCCTAGAGGACAAAGACAGGTTTAACAGATGTCTGTTTTAATTCTCTGTCTGCAAAAACTACATTCAACAAAGACTTAAACGGGTGATTCTTCCTAGTGTAGAAATAAAGTCTATGCAATTTCCATAGAATTTGGACTATAGCTTTCAAAGTATTCTTCGAATTTTGCATAGGTGTGAATGTGCAATCCCAAATTAGTTATATTCTAGAGCAAAGGGAAGAGGGAAAGTGTGAGAAGGAGAGCGTTCTGGAAATGGCTATATTTTCAACTCCTTCCCGGGGTGGCAAATATATTTCAAGAAATTGCTTATATAATCTGTTCTTATAATTTGGTGCCATCCTTCAGCTTTAATATTTGTTTGAGAAACGCCTTGCATGCAGGCTTGGGGTAAAAGAAATAAAGGCTTTTAATTAAGTGATAATGATTGACTTGTTCCTATTTAGACACGCAAATCAGCACAGGAAGATTCACTGACAGTCCTCCAGCTGGGGAGCTGGGGATATTTTGGAAATAATGTTTGACGCTCCAGAAGGGCAGCCAAAGCTGGCTTATTCATAGGGAGTCTCCCCTTTGTTTTGGATTCTGTTTCTTCTAGTCCTTAAAATCCCTCCCTTGTTGAGGATTCTTTTTCACATGAGTATGTCTCAATACAGACTTAAGGTACTGGAATCCCGCTTTTAAACAACAAACTTCAGCACAGACAGAAAACAAAATGAGGTACAAATAGGCTACCACCCTCAGGTAATTCATGGACATTTTTTCCAGAGTGATCTGATCTACTTTCTTATTTAAGGAGAGAGATTCTGAGAGCTCAGATGAGCCCTTTCTTGTGTATCTGAATTAAGCACCTGCCCCTGTTCCCAGGGTTTGATTTATAGGACCTGCCTTTTTGCAACAGGTATCAGGTACATTCGGGTGTAATAAGATATGCCCTGGGGTCCTTCCTCTGATCTTTTCCCCCTTTCATTCTCCCCACACTCTCTGACTTTCCCTCCCGAGTCTCATTCAGAACCACAAGAATCGATCTTGTGTGCCAGGCCAGTGTGAGGGTTTGTCTGTGAAGCTCAGCTGTTCTTATAATTTGGTGCCTTTCTTTGGCTTTAATATTTTTAATATTTCTCAGTAGCCGGGCTTGCAACTGAGCAGGAAAACCGTGTCCCAACTCCCTCATGTTTGGTAGAAGAGGCCAGTATCTTACACACTAAGCATGGGTCTGGGACCACAGCCTCCGTGAAATGTCACAGCCTCTCCAAGCTCAGCTCTTGGGAAAAACACGACATGGAGGCCTGTATGCGGCACCCCTGTCTTGCTTGTAGTTTGCGAACTGCTCCCTCCCGGTCACCTGCCCACCTCCGCTATATACCCCCTTTATCTCTACCCTAAATTAAAAGTGCTTCCATGCTCCAGAATATTCTCTACACCCCTCCACCCCGATTCCTTCAATATTCATTTATTTGTGTCCCTTCTCTTATGATAAGAAATATGACTGAGTTAATGTAGTTCACAGGTTTGGAAAATAGAGAATCTGGGACTAAAATTCAGGCCTTCTTTTTTTGGCTGGTTTTTATTTTATTTTTTCTAATATCTTTATTGGAGTATAATTGCTTTACAATGGTGTGTTAGTTTCTGCTTTGCAACAAAGTGAATCAGCTATACATATACATATATCCCCACATCTCCTGCCTCTTGCATCTCCCTCCCACCCTCCCTATCCCACCCCTCTACGTGGTCACAAAGCACCGAGCTGATCTCCCTGTCCTATGCGGCTGCTTCCCACTAGCTATCTGTTTTACATTTGGTAGTGTATAGATGTCCATGCCACTCTCTCACTTTGTCACAGCTTACCCTTCCCTCTTCCCGTGTCCTCAAGTCCATTCTCTACGTCTGCGTCTTTATTCCTGTCCTGCCCCTAGGTTCTTCAGAACCTTTTTTTTTTTCAGGCCTTCTTTCTCTTAATCCAGCAGGCTTCTTTTTGATCATTTCCATGTAATTCTGAAGAGCTCTTTTCTCATCCTACCGTCTATGTGAATATGTAACTGTTTCCAATCCCATTTTTGTTGTATGCCCTGTATTGGACCATAATTTGGCAATAAGAAAAGTGTGATCTTATTCTATAAATGTTCTACATCATCTTTACAGAGTAAAACACTTTCTGTTCTAGTTGGAGAAAAGTTGTCAGAAGTTTGTCTAACTGGGTCTCATATGATCTAAACAGTTATTACCTTTACCAAAAACATTAACAACAACAACAGGAACCAAATTTGGAATTGAGAAATTCGTCAGATGTTCAGAAAAGCTGTGGAACTAGATTAACCTGGAAGAACGAGGACACTGTAATTGAAAAAAAAGCTTTTCTTGAATTTTAACTGTAGAATTTGGTCACCCCTAGTCTCATATATCTTACAGTGTCTTGGGGACAGCAGGTTATCATGACCAGACCAGCAGGAGAGTTTGTTGCATGAGCTCATGTATACATAACAGCTCCGTGATGCTGGAGACATTTATGAGGCTTATTATGTTTCAGCTCTTGTTTAACAGCAAGCCCCTACTTGGGCAGTGGAATCCTGCTGATTTACTACTTAGGAATAAATTACAGTTTAGAATTTGGATTTTTCATGGTTTTCTTTGTGTCAGCATAAATAAACTTAGCTAATAGGGCTGTGTCTCGTTGCCTATTAGACTGGCTGTAAGTAAAAGGCTTCCTGGCTTGTGAAAAGTATCAGCAAGATGAGAGGACTGAACTGATTTACCTGAAAGTATTTATCATCTCGAGGGCTTTGGGACGTAGATGTCAAATGCCGCCAATTCTCAGCATTTCCTAACTCATACTTTGAGCTTATACCTTTTATTTTTCCATCAGTTCTAATATTATTATTGAAGAAGCCATTATCCCTGGGGACTGGAAAGTCGTTCTTGATCAATTAAGGAGGCAGAGATGCCCGAGAGGCTGCTCAGGACCATCTCCATCTTTGTGTATTGTTCTCTTGATGGAATCTAGAGTGACGCCTCCACAAGCTTTGAGGGCAAGTTCACAATTTTGTAATTACTGAGAGAAAAAGTGGAATGCCATTTCTAGGTCTTCATCCAGAGTGATTTCTTGGCTCCAATTCTCCCATTTCATTTGCAGAAACGGCTTTTTGGTGTTAGTTAACATTCAAGGAATAGTTTCAAGTTTTACAACTGCAAAAGGGTCATTATTTTTATCAGTGTGCTGGAGGTTATTTTGAGTCTGACTACGGAGGGCCTGATTCAATAAAATCTCAGCCTGAGTCTCCCAGCAGGATGCTCAAACCATGGGAATTCAACGGGAGAGCCCACATGGGCTTCTATGATACTGAACCAGGGCTGAATTTCCATTTAATCATTCTCAAGAAATCAAAAGACACTTTGGGATTAAATGGCAAACCTTTTAACTAGGAATTCCTCAGCCAAAATGGCCAATTAGCATTTAAATTGCAGAACTGCCTTATGTAAGAGGGAATGAGTAACGGAAGAAATAAAATATCTTCCTTATTAGTTAAAAAGGTAAACCCAGAAACATGGAGTTATCGTGAAATAAGCATTCTCTCCTAGGACAGGGAAAGTACCACAGGGCTTTTGTTGCAAAGGAGAATAAAAAAAAGACCTGAATTATTTACTTACGCTCATGCTTTTAGCTTTAATTGGCAAAATTGGCTCAAGTGAATGATATTTGAACCTGCCCTCTAATTATGTATATATATTTTTTTCTATGAGCTTGTTTTATTTTAATACATATATATATATTTAGATTCCACATATAAGAGAGATCATATGGTATTTGTCTTTCTCTGTCTGACTTATTTTACTTAGTATAATGCCCTTTCTACCTCTTTATTGATATTCACTAGTTGTTTATGCATCATTCTCCTGATTGGTTTTAGTTCTATGTCCATGTTTTCCTTTAGTTCTTTGAGCATATTTAAGATAATTAATTTAAACAGAATAAAGAAAAAACAGAATGAAAAGAACTCAGGGCAGTCTCAGAGACCTCTGGGACAACATAAAACGCACCAATATTTGAATTATAGGGTTCCCAGAAGAAGAAGAGAAAAAGAAAGGGTCTGAAAAAATATCTGAAGAAATTTTTATGGTAACTATATATTTTTACATAACGTTTTGCAAATGACTCAACAACTCAGTTTTTATGACTTAAAATTATTTAAAAAATAAGTTCTTTTATTACTGGAAAACAAAAATAATACATTATATTTAGAAATGACCTACATTCAGTTTTATGTATTCATAAAATCTTTGGCCCATTGAAGTCTCCTTCCCAACCTAGTATGCACCTCAGGGGCTTGGAGGCCAAAGAGAATGGGAACTGGCTTAGGGAAAAAAACCCACACATTTCTGGCATGACTGCATATA
Organism: Lagenorhynchus albirostris; assembly: GCF_949774975.1. Taxonomy (NCBI): domain Eukaryota; kingdom Metazoa; phylum Chordata; class Mammalia; order Artiodactyla; family Delphinidae; genus Lagenorhynchus; species Lagenorhynchus albirostris. The sequence goes on from NC_083095.1 coordinate 183,268,630, forward strand.
AGGAAAACTTAAAACCTTCCAGAAATGTAGTTGAAAATGTCTCTTAAGAAATTGTTTATGATCTTTCCCTGTATAGGACCATCTAACTTTTAGGCTCTGCTCTCACCAAACTCGTTGAGTATGTAAATTTCAAATGTTGGTTCTCCACCGACATTTACTAATGTTGTTATTGTTATGTGTTTGTATTCCTCCTTTTAAAAAATTAAAATGGTACAGCAAATTAGATGGTTGTTGTTATACTTTGCAATGTTCTTCTTCTCCCTGTCAGGCCCTCCCCATGGTACCACAGATTCCATGGGATTCCATGACATGTCACACTTGGTGTAGACTAGCAGTTGTGGACTGGAAGGGATCTGCCCACTTCTTACTCTAGTAGCTGTGTTTTCAAAAGGGGTGATACAGTTAGGAAATTATAGGTCCATTTGGATTTTCACACAGATGGGGAGAGAATGCATTTTGAAGGTAAATATCCTGCAGAGGACCACCAAGGAATTCTTTATGCACTTATTCAGACTACAAGAGTGATGGGTTTATATGTGACACTTCTAGGTAGTATTTTTATTTTTAAAGGAAGTAAAATATGCATGAAAAGGAATGAAAATAGTGTCAGAGACATATTTGGCTTTGTGGCTATGTGCCTTTCTCATAAGGAGACTACAAGAACTCTGCCCAAACATAGAAACTGGTCTTAGTTAAAGCTCTAGACCCTGTTTTAATCTGTTTTAAGCATGATAAAAATTAAACCATTCATATACTTCGAAAAAATATTATTTAAAAAAATGTCTGT